>NW_007377465.1:420502-429793 GCF_000475195.1 Diaphorina citri
TGGCAGATTTTATCCAGATAGGATAATGTTCTTCCTATCCTGTCTTCCTTCTCTCTTAGATTTTCGGGTGATAATACCTTACCAGTTACAGTTCCCTCGATCAAACCTCTTCAAAAAAAAAAACTTTGTTTCCCTGTCGAGAATTTTCTCTATAGGCAACACTTTGTACGAATAACATCATAAATCTTTATGGACCTTTATTAGCTGCCTTTTTTGGGGGTTCTCAAATGAGCTCTTCACCCAACCACTAGCTCTTCCACCCAACCACTCTACAAGCTCTTTCCCTAAAGCTTACAATGGTTCTCGAGTTTTCACATAGGCAGATATCACAGCAGGTGTCAAATTGGCGAACGTCACTTGAGTTTGATTGTAAAACCTTGAGTCTTTGTCTTTGGTTAGAATAGCCACTCCAGTGAACACAGAGTGAGTGTTCCCACTCAATCTGAAAGAGTCAAGTCAGCTCTGCTTTAATCTTATTGCTAAATAATAAATCAGAACTTAGCTACCTATATCAAACAAATTAATTCCTTGGAAAAAAAAGTATTAAAAAAAAATCCCATACTTAACTGAAAATTAACTTTGAAACCCCAATCTCCAAGGCTTTATTTATTTAAGTGTGATTATTACAAATGTTTTTTTTTTTTTCATTGACTGAAATTTTATATCTTTGGTGTTTCTTCTATTTCTGGCATGATTTGAGATCATGTTCACTTACTTGGAGAGAAACTCCTTGGCTTCTTCTTCATCCTCAGGTTTTCCCAGCATCATATCATTGATAGACACAACAGTATCAGCACCAATGATTAAATCCGGCTCAACATTGTCTTCTTTCAGGTGCTGAGAAACTTCCAGAGCTTTCTTGTAGGCTAACTCAGATACATACTCACCATAGTTGCTCTTGAATTTGGACACTGGAATGGAGCTTTCATCAAAGTTTGATGGAATGACTTCAAATTTAAGGCCCTAAAAAAAAAAAAAAAAAAACTTAGTCAATTTTTTTAAAAATAAGATATAATATAAGAAATATAAAAGGTACAACCCCCTAATACTTAAAAAAAAAACCTTCCAATCTCAGTGTGAAAATTATAATAATTAAGAAATTAAGATACCTGTACATGTGTACATATTATATAGATCTATACTTACAATTGATTTCAAAATTTGTGATCTCCTAGGAGAACTGCTTGCCAGGACAATTTTCAAATTGTTCAATTGGCCCATACTAAAAAAACCTTCCAATCTCAGAGTGTGAAAATTATAATAATTAAGAAATTAAGATACCTGTACATGTGTACATAATATATATCTATACTTACAATTGATTTCAAAATTTGTGATCTCCTAGGAGAACTGCTTGCCAGGACAATTTTCAAATTGTTCAATTGGCCCATATATGGTTCAAGCATGGTTGCTGACTGGTTAGTCAGTGCTGAAAGAAAAAGAAGAAAAAAAGGTTAATTATTACTGTTAAAATGGATATGGTGTTCCCCTGAGGCCCAACCATACAGCCAACATTCCATATTAACTCACCTTTCAAATCAGGATGAGTTGATACAACTATATGTTGGAATAAATTTCCTATATAACCTCAATAGGGTATCCAATGGACAATGTTTCATTGACTCCAACCAATCCACTGATGCAATATCTGAACACCTGAGGAAGAATATCAATAGACAATGGAGGAGTTGCAATTGGGCAAATATTTTATTAATAAAAGGTTGATTCCTACGTAAAAAAGTTGTGAAAAATCCAAATCTGAAGTCAAAACTCCGAAAAAGTAACTTTAAAAGGTTGAAAATTCAATTTTTAATTGCCGTTCTAATGAAAAAGTTCAAAGAGTTGTGATGTCAGATTTCATGGCAAAATACGCAGAAACGCTTGCACACAAACAAACGAAGCGAGAGTCATGAATTATGACATCATCACCTACGGGAGCGTATGCCGTGACGTCAAACTTCACAATTTACTGCTATTTTTTAAATTGATTTATCTCGGTATCTAGAAGTCATAGAAGAAAAAGAAAAATTCCATTGGTCCTCATTTTCCTGCTCTATGATTTTGAAACATCACATAAGTAAGTGCAACTGATCTATTATGAGAAAAATAATTGAGGGAAATGAAAAATTATGTTGACATTCTATGATGTGTAAACTCAGCATATCAATCAAAATTTTTAATTGCCATTCTAATGAAAAAGTTCAAAGAGTTGTGATGTCAGATTTCACGGCAAAATGTGCAGAAACGCTTGCACACAAACAAAGCAAGAGTCATGAATTATGACATCATCACCTACGGGAGCGTATACTGTGACATCAAACTTCACAATTTACTGCTATTTTTTAAATCAATTTATCTCGGTATCTAGAAGTCGTAGAAGAAAAAGAAAAATTCCATTGGTCCTCATTTTTCCTCTCTATGATTTTGAAACATCACATAAGTAAGTGCAACTGATCTATTATGAGAAAAATAATTGAGGGAAATGAAAAATTATGTTGACATTCTATGATGTGTAAACTCAGCATATCAATCAATTCCAGAGATTATTTTATTTTTTTTAGTTGTAGGTCTGAATCCTAGCAGAGGTATTTTATATGATTACCTCATCTTCAGGTGCCAGAATATTAATGTCAGTTTCCAGTCATGAAATTCAGTGGGAGGGGGTATCTGGCTGAGCTAGGAAACAGTCAAAAGTGTGCATTGAATCTCACCTTCATTGGGAACGTACTTACCTCAAAAGCTAGAGCAAGGAATCAGGATGAAAGAGGAAAGTCTGGAATCAAGTCCGTCCTTTGGTGTTTCTGTTGTTTCACAAAAATTTGAATATTACCGCCGAAATTTTATCAAACCGCGTTTACATCTGTGCGTTATTACAGGTGCGTGACAGATGTATGTGTGCGTGACACACTACTGTACAGTACTGTACTGTACAAAAGAGAGTGTGCATCCACCCTAAAGTATATCGTGCGCTCTAGCGGTCTTCTCGAAAACTAAAAATTGTTTGTACTTTTCTTACCGCGAAATTTTGAAATTCTCGTCAAACTTCCTTTTTTAAGGATCCTTCCTATTCATATTTCTTATTCCTATCATTTCAAAAGTTCGTCATTTGATTCAGCTTATAAGTTTTTAGTATTAAATAAACCATCAAGTACTGTACTGTACAAAAGAGAGTGTGCATCCACCCTAAAGTATATCGTGCGCTCTAGCGGTCTTCTCGAAAACTAAAAATTGTTTGTACTTTTCTTACCGCGAAATTTTGAAATTCTCGTCAAACTTCCTTTTTTAAGGATCCTTCCTATTCATATTTCTTATTCCTATCATTTCAAAAGTTCGTCATTTGATTCAGCTTATAAGTTTTTAGTATTAAATAAACCATCACCATTTCCTGAAGGAGAAGAGGAGAGGCTTACTTGGCTGTTGGTAAAGTACCTTGCCTTTGCTCTAACAACTGTAGTTCAAAATCTGCAATGTAAAAAATTAATACTCCCTTTTATCACCTCTTGTACTCCCTTGAAACGGACTATGCCATCACCATTTCCTGAAGGAGAAGAGGAGAGGCTTACTTGGCTGTTGGTAAAGTACCTGCCTTTCATTACTTTAGGAGAGCTCTAACAACTGTAGTTCAAAATCTGCAATGTAAAAAATTAATACTCCCTTTTATCACCTCTTGTACTCCCTTGAAACGGACTATGCTCAACTGTAGGGTCCCATGTTTAAGTTATTTGTGAGCAACTACTCTAAAGAAATTCATCTTTATTTCAATTACAGAATATTCAAAGCATTTGCTCTGTAGCAGACAGACAAATTATGGGACCTAAAAAGAGAAAGATGACAGATGACAAAGAAAATGGTTTCAAAGATGAGAAGAAAAACAATGACAATAAATCGGAGGTGGCTGATCCTGAAGGTGAACGTATAGACACAGATGATGAGGACTATGAGTTAGCCATTCGCTTGGAAATGAATGACTTGGACGATACTGACTCTTCACTTCGTAGAAGTAAGCGTATCAAAACAAAAGTACCCACCACATATGATGGTGTGTTCAAAGTTCCTTCCAAGCCACCTGTGAGGTATAGAACAAGGAGTAGTGTCTCGGGTGTCATGAGATCTCCAATGAACAAAAGGAAGAAGAAAGATATGCCTCTCAAGCCTCAAGTAAGAACCATTGTAAATTTTACTTGGAATCATACTTCATGAGTGTAATACAATAATACAAGACATATAGGTACAGTGTCTATACCCTGTTCTTAATTCAAATTTACACAACCCACCACAACTCCTTGAATAATTATATGCTGTTGAATCTACTTTACTAGTTCTGCCTTCAAAGGTATACAGAAGTTGTAGAGAAAGAAGTTTTTTTTTTTTTTTTTGTTTAATTGTCTCATTCCAACTGACTAATTGTTCCACTGATCATTCCAGGATGTGACTACATTTCCCGGTAATTGTGATCTTCCTATGATCATGGAATCATTATCAAACCAGGTAAGATCATATTTTTTACAATTTTCATAACTGCAAAAAGGTGGTCATTTTTTCAGCAAGGGTATTCATTGATGTAGGTAGGTAGATACCTGCCTCTTGCCTCTAAACTCTCTAAAGATTATTAGGACCCAAGTTATGTAGCTAGATTGGAGCCACTTTTATATTAGGTACTGAATAATGTTATAAAATTTATTAATATTACACTCTAAGTAATAAATATAAATAAATAATATGTAATTATTAATACATCTATCAATTATTATCTATTGTTCTCCACAACTATCTATTATTAATACATTCAAATATTAAGTTAATATATGTACTTTAATCACACTTTATTGTTTCCAGGGCACCACATATCAAGTAGGAGACATTGTGTCTCTGGTGGATAATGACTACAATGTTTACTATTGCATGATTCGGGCTCTCTTGATGGACAAGTTCTGTGAGAAAAGTGCAGTCATAACATGGCTTCTCTGTACAAAGTCTAGCCCACCTCCTAACCAAGGCTTTGACCCATGGACTTATATCATTGGTGAGCAATTTTATTAATAAGGAGCCCTGAAAAGTCAAAAAAGTTTGATTAATATCTATTTAGACTTACAAAGTTGGTTTGGCAGCCTAGTTAGCTTGGTTCTCAGAACGGCTGGCTTTCACCTATCCTGTCTTCCTTGTCTCTTTGATTTTGAGATGATAAGACCTTAGCAGTTACAGTTCCTTCTACCAAATCTCTTGAAAAAAAAGTTGGTTTCAAGTCATAGATCAAACTTTGGTTTGAACCATATCTCTTCAAACAATGTGTGTTACATAGATGTTCTTTGGTTATTTTTTCAGGTCCAGATGAAGAATTGCCTAGGAAATTGGAGTATTTCGAATTCGTCATGCACAACCCTGGAGGATATTATGCACCCAAACCTATGTTCCCTAAACTACATGCTCAATCTCAGAAAGAATTTTTCATGCATTATTTCAAAGATACGTCCTATCATAAAATTCTGAAAATGACAAGTTAGAAAAGAGTGTAAGGGTGTCCCCAAAGCAATGTCTTAACAATAGAGGAGGTCTTAACAATTTACAGATATGTACCTACTCTTGAACAGCTGATCACATCAGTGTCTTGTGTCCATATTTCAATTCAAATTCATGTATTTCAATTCAAATAAATTGTTTACACGTTACAAACATAAAATAAGAATTAATTACTTTAATAGATCAGTTGCGCTTATTTGGGTGATGTTTCAAAGTCATAGAGCAGGAAAAATGAGGACCAACGGATTTAAATTAATTACTTTAATAGATCAGTTGCGCTTACTTGGGTGATGTTTCAAAGTCATAGAGCAGGAAAAATGAGGACCAACGGATTTTTTCTTTTTCTTCTACGACTTCTAGATACCGAGATATATCGATTTAAAAAATATTGGTAAATCATGAAGTTTGACGTCACGGTATACGCTCCCGTAGGCGATGACGTCATAATTCATGACTCCCGCTTCGTTTGTTTGTGCGCAAGCGTTTCTGCGCATTTTGACGTGAAATCTGACGTCACAACTCTTTGAACTTTTTCATTAGAACGGCAATTAAAAATTGAATTTTCGACCTTTTAAAGTTTACTTTTTCGGAGTTTTGACCTCAGATTTGGGATTTTCACAACTTTTTACGTAGGAATCGACCTTTTATTAATAATATTTTCCCAATTGCAACTCCTCCATTGTAGGAACCAGATAACAGCCACCTAGATAACTGGGGTTGTGAGGACACACTCTAGGCAGTCTAGGCCACATCTAAAAGAATAATACATAGAATTATTATTTTTTTCTCTTACTCTGGAGTAATATCCGCCACTGGTAGCTACTGATTTTAGGTAGCTACTCAATTTTCCTCACGAGGCTGAGTGCACCCCATTTCAATCACAGAGTCGAAAAAACTTTGATTCTGTCGGGAATCGAACCCGTGACCATAATTCGATTCTTCCCTCCCCTCTCGTTACGTCTAGACTCGCACCATCTAAAATAATAAATATATTATTATAATCTTATATTATAAGAACGAGATCCATTCACAGTTCACATTTCATAGTTCACACACTGATCGCTCTATCTCGAGAACCACAACACCTAGAAAGCTGAAAATTTGGTAGGAATATTCCTTTTATGGTCTAGTGTGCAATAAGAAAGGATTTTTCGAAAATCTAAATCGATCTCTGAGATATGATCAATTTTTGATCGCTAAAATCTCCATAAGAAATACACAGGAAGCAGAGGCGGGAGAGAAAACTTTTCCTCGCTCGCCTAATATTTGAGTTTCGTTTATGTTTTTAGTTTGATAACTACAAGTTCGGCCATGCCTTTTCCACAAGTTTGGCCATGCCTCGGGATGAACTAGCGGGATTCCGGAGCGAAGCGACGGAATAATAATAATAAGAAGATTAATTCTTATCATCTGAAATTCCTTTGTTTGACCAACATTTTCACAAATGCCCACTTCGTGTAGGTTCGTGATATTCCGGAGAGTCTATGCGCGTGGTGCCCTCAGGCGTTGGAATGCACGCTGGAGTCGAAGTTAGCCGAGGCCGGAGAGACGAACTTTGCCGAGGAGTACAACGATGTGGACGTGACCGTGCTGGTGACTGGAGTGGATGAGAACAATAGGTTAGTGTGAATGGACTATAGCTTAGTGTGACCGGATATATATATATATATTTTTCTATTATATACGTACCGGAAAACTCTCGTCCGGAATCACAGCCGAACCGTACCTTCTGGAAACAGGGCCCAAGGATATTTTTGATCGACATAATTTATCGAATCTCTGTGCCAAGTTCGAGCGACGAAAGTTCCGCCATTTAGGGCTATACTGGGAAAAAGCTCAAAAGGAACTAGCGCTTCTCACGACTTTACCTTCAGTCACAGGTCGCTAAAATTTTGCAGACAACTTCCATTATTATTGATGATCAAAAGTTTTCGCGGGCCGGACCTCGAGAAATGTACGGTTCAACCGCTTTTTTAACGCCAAATCTGTGAAAAAACTCACGTTCACGCGCCTCCCGTCACGCTTGATAATTTGTCCAATAATAGTTTCTCCTGTTTTATGAGTCTCGCTGTTTTCTGCCTCGGTGGTGTAGTGGTCAAGGCGCTCGCCTGGTAAACAGGAGGGCGTGGGTTCAATCCCAGCCGAGGTATGGAATACCTACCTCGGTGGTGTAGTGGTCAAGGCGCTACCTACCTCGGTGGTGTAGTGGTCAAGGCGCTACCTACCTCGGTGGTGTAGTGGTCAAGGCGCTACCTACCTCGGTGGTGTAGTGGTCAAGGCGCTACCTACCTCGGTGGTGTAGTGGTCAAGGCGCTACCTACCTCGGTGGTGTAGTGGTCAAGGCGCTACCTACCTCGGTGGTGTAGTGGTCAAGGCGCTACCTACCTCGGTGGTGTAGTGGTCAAGGCGCTACCTACCTCGGTGGTGTAGTGGTCAAGGCGCTACCTACCTCGGTGGTGTAGTGGTCAAGGCGCTACCTACCTCGGTGGTGTAGTGGTCAAGGCGCTCGCCTGGTAAACAGGAGGGCGTGGGTTCAATCCCAGCCGAGGTATGGAATACCTACCTCGGTGGTGTAGTGGTCAAGGCGCTCGCCTGGTAAACAGGAGGGCGTGGGTTCAATCCCAGCCGAGGTATGGAATACCTACCTCGGTGGTGTAGTGGTCAAGGCGCTACCTACCTCGGTGGTGTAGTGGTCAAGGCGCTACCTACCTCGGTGGTGTAGTGGTCAAGGCGCTACCTACCTCGGTGGTGTAGTGGTCAAGGCGCTACCTACCTCGGTGTTGGATTGGAGGGTAGCGCGTCTGCCTTGTAAGCGCTAGGTCGCGGGTTCGATTCCCGCCCGGAGCGGATTTTATCCTCAACAGATAAGGTTAATTCTCGGAACGGCTGGCTTGTTCCTATCCTGTCTTCCTTCTCTCTTTGCTTTCGGGACGATGAGACCTCGTGCAGGCTACGCTCAAGTCATGAGGTAGTCAAAAGTGTCATAATAGATACCTAACTACCCATTTTACTTGCAGGTAAAATGTGGAAGATCTAGCTGCGATAGCACATGGACATTGACAAACCTTTTTTAATCAAAGATAGCACGCGATTGCCTAGATGGCCACCCATCCGTATATCAACCACTCGCAACGTAGCTCAATTTCAGTGAATCATTTGGAACTGATGTATTCAACGTGCTATCGCCTCTGGTTTTAAGTTCAAGTAGTTCTACCTCTACATACTTCAGACAGTCTGAGAGAAGTTATGGGTTGGTAGTTACGTATTCAGACAAGTATTCAAAGGACAATAGAAAGCAAAAATGTCAACCGGTAGTCAAAGGAACAAATAGAGTTAAGTGTTACATAAGAGTAGCGTATGGGTTTGGAGGAATCTATTATATAGTTTTCTTCAGGACTTCAGAGTTCACTTTAGTCCATTCTATTCGTCCATTTCATTTGTTATTCGAATCCCAAGCACTACTGATCCCAGCACGAGCCGGTGGTCAGGTCGAATTAGTGTTGTAAGATTAGACGAACTTGTCAAAGTTCTTACGCAGTATTTTCAATTGATGTTTTGGACAGGTTCTAAAAATAAATAGAAAACAAGTGATTGATTAGTCTGTTGAATATCGTCGAAAAAAATAATAATAATAAAATAATAAGGTAAGTTTTTTTCCTTTCTTTTCTTGTTCTTTTAAGGTATCTTTCGAACTAATAGGTACGCATTTGTCCAGTTTTTTTTTTTTTTTTTTTTTTTTTTTTTGGAAAAACCCCTTTAGGGGGTGGTTTTTTT
>NW_007377465.1:429869-446269 GCF_000475195.1 Diaphorina citri
TTTGATAGAGGGAATTGTAACTATAACTACTAATTAGGTCTTATCGCAATCGCACCGAAATCGAAGAGAGAAGGAAGTCAGGATATTAGGAGAAAGCCAGTAGTTCCGATAACGAACATTATCCCATCAGGATAAAATCCGCCCCGGGCGGGAATCGAACCCGCGGCCTAGCGCTTACAAGGCAGACTGACTACCAACAAAGATAACTAGGCTGGCTAGACCTTTACCTTAATTGCAACAATGCAAGGAATTCTCACATTCTGATTGGTTCTTTCATTTTGGGTCGATGACTCCTTGCTCTCATAACCATCTGGATAGAGAATACTAGCTCACTCAGAAAAGAAAAGGAAAATAAATCCTACCTACTGACATTGTTTTTACCTCCCAAATTCACCGAAATCGGATTAGCCGTTCGAAAATGAACCAAACACTCCAAACAGCAGACATATGCAAGGACAGATCAATATTTCAAAATACATAAGTAGGTATATTGTATATTGGTTTGTTCCCGTTTCCGGTCGGTAAATGTAGAAAGTTCGATTCCCGCCCGGGTCGGATTTTATCCTGAAGGGATAATATTCGTTCCCGGATCGGCTGACTTTCTTTTATCCTGTCTTCCTTCTCTCTTTGATTTCGGGACGATAAGACCTTCGCAGTTACAGTTCCCTCTGTTCAACCTCTTAAAACGAAGTCCAAATTGGTGAGGATCTAAACATGTGGGAGTTGTGGGTCCATTACTAGTTTGCTAGAAATAACAATTAAGTAAAGGTGGTCTGATTGCGCAGATGGTCACCCATCCGGATACCAACCACGCACAACGCTGCTTAATTTCAGTGATCTATTGAGAACTGGTGTATTCAACGTGCTATTGCCGCTGGTTTTAACTTTTAACCCAACCTCTATACCTGCCTCGGTACAGTATAGAGTATAGGTCGATAAGTACACATTTATAGGTATATCCAAGTACCAAACTTGATCACAGATATTATGTTTACTGTACCTACCACCTTGCAGTACTAAAAGTGCATGGATACCAAACATAATTATGACTAGTCAGACTTGTATGAGTACCTACGAATAATATGACCCAGCTCGGAAATAGTAATAATAGTGCTTATTTATACTGCTCCCATAGGACTGAAAAGTCCCTGTACTCCAGCAGTAGGGTACTATTATAATTATTATTGTGGTCAAATTCTAAGATTATTTTGATAAAATTCCATACCTCGGCTGGGATTGAACCCACGCCCTCCTGTTAACCAGGCGAGCATCTTGACCACTACACGATAAAACAACAAGTGGATGCATCTGAACACAGAGCTATTGTTGTTTTCTTTGGGAGATGGTTACGTAACTTTACTGTCTTTATTACGTAACATTTCAGCGTGGTGCTATTACATAACATAGAAACTAGGAGAATAGCTCTGAAGCCCACTTCCGTTGCCGAATGGTTAGGACAAGACCATTGACTCTCAACCCTTTGTTCGAATCCCGGATGGGAATGAAATTTTCATTCCAAACTTTTCCGTTCCCAGATAGCAGATAGGGTATGTTCCTTGAAGTCATGCGAAAGCGGTTTCAAAACAAAAAGGTTTTCCAAGCCTTTAATCAAGGTAATTCGAATTACCCAAATCATTGCCGAATTACCTTGATTAAAGGCTAAACCCTGCCCCATTTTTCCTTCTTTGAACTTTAATGTGATCTTTGAGTGCAAAAGACATGCGAAATGCCTACAAGGATTGTTAAAGAGCTTGGGAAGAAAAAAAAAACAACTTGTCTTTGGCCACCTAAACAGCTAAACTTGAGTAATCATGAATTAATTTAATGTTGTTTTTTCCTTCTTTTTTAACCTGCCAAAAATATTTTGGTAGGAGGAAACCAGTTTAAAGTTTTTTGTTTTGTATTTATTAAAGTGTTCAATGTTAGAACACTTTAATAAATAGAAAAAAAAACATTAAACTGGTTTCCTCCTACCAAAATATTTTTGGCAGGTTGGCGAACCTGCTAATATTGACCTTCAATAAAAAACGAGAGGCCTCATCTTGTTACGTAAAAAAAAAACATCTCGCCAAGGTAATAATAATAAATAATGCATTTAGATTTTAGATGCATATGTACGTATTTATAGGTACACGTATTTATAGGTACCTACCCAAAAATCAAATTTAAACTTTCGGCCCTGATGGCCTTCGGGGGGTGAAAATTGATCTTTCAAATATTTATTTCGGAGTCTGGATTTCTATGTGAATCATTAGGGGGACCTATTTGAAGCACAAATCATCGATCAAAATGAATTTCCCATTCTTGGTGCTTCCCCTATTGTTGGGAGAACATGACAAAATTAAAAATTGAATAGGCCATAACTCCGGCCCTGGTTGTTAGATCGAGCTCAAACTTGTATCAAAGTACTACGTTTTTCAAGGTCTTTAATTTGATGTATCACAATCAGGGAGTTCTTATTTAAGATTTGGAAGTTGACCCCCCTGGGGCCGACCCTGGCACCGGCCAAAATTCGGCGACTACTTCAAAAAGTTGCATTTTAAAAGATAGAACACTAACCCAAATTTCAGCTGTTGTGTTATACCCTTGCATAATAATGGCTCTCTATTATTCTTCTTTTCCTTCTCCTATTAAATTTTTTCTTTACCATTTATGACACAGATAAAAATTGGGAAGACTTTTTTTTTTTTTTTAAGAGGTTTGACAGAGGGAACTGTAACTTCTATGGTCTTATCGTCCCGAAATCGAAAAGAGAAGGAAGACAGGATAGGAGAAAGCCAGCCGTTCCGAGAACGAACATTTATCCCATCAGGATAAAATCCGCCCCGGGCGGGAATCGAACCCGCGGCCTAGCGCTTACAAGGCAGAAGCACTACCAACTAAGCTAACTAGGCTGGCTTCGTTATATTTTTGACCATTTTCAAGTCATGGAAATTACTTGCTTGTTTAAAATGACATTTTTATTTAGAACAACAAAATTCGACGTTTTAAAAATAATAATAATTTATGGTTTGTAGATATCTTTAAGGGGTTCGATAGAGGGATCTGTAACAACTGAGTTTCTGTAGTAATATCGTCCCGCAATCGACACGATAGGAGAAATCCAGCCGTTCCGACATCGAACGTTGTTTCTTTTCCATCAGAAGATTTAAACAATTTGAAATCTATTCTATTCCGAATAATCCGAATTCTGTTCTATGAATTATATTCAATTTCGATCAAGTTCTCTATTCTATCAATTTGTTCTAGGTAGGTTTACCTATATGTATGTAGGTAAGGTCAACATTTAGGTAGGTAGGTATCTATTTCCCAAGGGCTTGTCGACACCACCTTTTTTTTACATCGAAAAAAAAAGAAGGAAAAACCAAAGGAGGAAAAAAAATCATCTTTTCTTCTTTTTATCCCTCCCTCTCTCCTTCTCTCTCTCCTTCTCTCTCTCCCTCTCTCTCTCTCTCTCTCTCTCCCTCTCTTTCCGTCCCTCTCTTTCCCTCCCTCTCTCTCTCTCCTTCTCTCTCTCTCTCTCTCTCTCTCTCCCTCTCAAGGCAGACTGACTACCAACAAAGATAACTAGGCTGGCTAGACCTTTACCTTAATTGCAACAATGCAAGGAATTCTCACATTCTGATTGGTTCTTTCATTTTGGGTCGATGACTCCTTGCTCTCATAACCATCTGGATAGAGAATACTAGCTCACTCAGAAAAGAAAAGGAAAATAAATCCTACCTACTGACATTGTTTTTACCTCCCAAATTCACCGAAATCGGATTAGCCGTTCGAAAATGAACCAAACACTCCAAACAGCAGACATATGCAAGGACAGATCAATATTTCAAAATACATAAGTAGGTATATTGTATATTGGTTTGTTCCCGTTTCCGGTCGGTAAATGTAGAAAGTTCGATTCCCGCCCGGGTCGGATTTTATCCTGAAGGGATAATATTCGTTCCCGGATCGGCTGACTTTCTTTTATCCTGTCTTCCTTCTCTCTTTGATTTCGGGACGATAAGACCTTCGCAGTTACAGTTCCCTCTGTTCAACCTCTTAAAACGAAGTCCAAATTGGTGAGGATCTAAACATGTGGGAGTTGTGGGTCCATTACTAGTTTGCTAGAAATAACAATTAAGTAAAGGTGGTCTGATTGCGCAGATGGTCACCCATCCGGATACCAACCACGCACAACGCTGCTTAATTTCAGTGATCTATTGAGAACTGGTGTATTCAACGTGCTATTGCCGCTGGTTTTAACTTTTAACCCAACCTCTATATACCTGCCTCGGTACAGTATAGGACTATAGGTCGATAAGTACACATTTATAGGTATATCCAAGTACCAAACTTGATCACAGATATTATGTTTACTGTACCTACCACCTTGCAGTACTAAAAGTGCATGGATACCAAACATAATTATGACTAGTCAGACTTGTATGAGTACCTACGAATAATAAAACCCAGCTCTGAAATAATAATAATAATAGTGCTTATTTATACTGCTCCCATAGGACTGAAAAGTCCCTGTACTCCAGCAGTAGGGTACTATTATAATTATTATTGTGGTCAAATTCTAAGATTATTTTGATAAAATTCCATACCTCGGCTGGGATTGAACCCACGCCCTCCTGTTAACCAGGCGAGCATCTTGACCACTACACGATAAAACAACAAGTGGATGCATCTGAACACAGAGCTATTGTTGTTTTCTTTGGGAGATGGTTACGTAACTTTACTGTCTTTATTACGTAACATTTCAGCGTGGTGCTATTACATAACATAGAAACTAGGAGAATAGCTCTGAAGCTTAATTTCGTTGCCGAATGGTTAAGACCATTGACTCTCAACCCTTTGTTCGAATCCCGGATGGGAATGAAATTTTCATTCCAAACTTTTCCGTTCCCAGATAGCAGATAGCCACTTCCGTTGCCGAATGGTTAGGACAAGACCATTGACTCTCAACCCTTTGTTCGAATCCCGGATGGGAATGAAATTTTCATTCCAAACTTTTCCGTTCCCAGATAGCAGATAGGTATGTTCCTTGAAGTCATGCGAAAGCGGTTTCAAAACAAAAAGGTTTTCCAAGCCTTTAATTAAGGTAGGGGAGACCGGGGTGTGTTCGGACGTGGGGCTTGTTCAGACAGGGCGAATAACTCAGCTAGGTTATGTTTGATCTTGCCGAATCTCATCTTTAGCCATTCAAAAAATATTCAGGGGTTTCAAGACTTTTTGAACGCTCTGTATTTATTTTACGTTGGGGCCTAAATTGGCAAATTTATTTTAATTTAGATGCAAAAATTCTAGAAGTGTGAATACGTGACATAGGAACCCATTCGACGTTGGGGCCTAAATTGGCAAATTTATTTTAATTTAGATGCAAAAATTCTAGAAGTGTGAATACGTGACATAGGAACCCATTCGTTTAATCCCCTCGGATGTACATAAGTCTGAAATCAGAAACCACACTTTGTTAACTCCTTCTAATAGTCCTAATCTCCTAATCCTTACTAGAGTGCATGAAATATTTTTCAAGATATTGAGGACACTTTTAAGGTGCCAGTTTTTCCATAGAATTTAAGATCAATTGCTTATATCCTTATTGGGTTACTGAAAATTTATTGAGTTGATAAAATATCAAGTACCTATAACCACTAAAGAGGACATTTTTCTTCCAATGCCAATGGTTTACATCTTTACACGTGACACTTTGGCAAAGGAATTGCATATTTATTTCCTGCTTATAAAATTAAAATAATCCATAGAAAACAGCAATTAAGCACACATGGTCTTGGATTCCCGCCCGGGGCGGATTTTATCCTGACGGGATAATGTTCGTTCTCGGAACGGCTGGCTTTCTCCTATCCTGTCTTCCTTCTCTCACATAGAAAACAGCAATTAAGCACAGATAGTATTCCAAGACCATGTTGGCAAAGGAATTGCATATTTTTTTCCTGCTTATAAAATTAAAATAATCCATAGAAAACAGCAATTAAGTACACGTGGTCTTGGATTCCCGCCCGGGGCGGATTTTATCCTGACGGGGTAATGTTCGTTCTCGGAACGGCTGGCTTTCTCCTATCCTGTCTTCCTTCTCTCTTTGATTTCGGGACGATAAGACCATAGCAGTTACAGTTCCCTCTGTCAAACCTCTTGAAAAAAAAAAAAAAAAAAAAAAAAAAAAAAAACACACACATTATGGCCAAGTTCCCAATGTTATCCAATCTTTGAAAAGTAGATTGCGTATATGGGTGCTACCTACTGATTTGCCAATCTTCGTCACATGCAATTATTCTCACTATTTTCACATAACACAAATTGATCTTGTAGGTACCCGAACAGAATCGCCATTAAAGTCGGATTCTCGGAGACCTATGTCTGAAATCTCTTAATGACCTTGAATAGGTACCTACCTAATTTATTATTATTTATGTAATATTTATTTTTAAAAAATATCAAGCAAAAATAGGATGGTTTAGGAGTTAAAAAGTCCAATAGCAATGACCTGGAGAGTACTTGGCTTAAGTAATATTTATTTTTAAAAAATATCAAGCAAAAATAGGATGGTTTAGGAGTTAAAAAGTCCAATAGCAATGACCTGGAGAGTACTTGGACCATTTCAAAACTGTTATATCTACTTATATCATCTACAGTATAACAATAAATCCCTCGCCATAAGAGTTCAAAAAGTAAAGGAATGAAACGGTCAACAGATAAATGACCGAAATACATAGGATTCTGCTGTTAATGCTATCTGATATAGTGAACAAGATATTGGATTTCACCGAGAGATTACTGGAAATTCAATGCGTAACATTACACATGTAGGAAAGTTCAATTCCCATGGCTTCAGTGTGTCGAACTTTGACACATTGGATTTGTTAAATTGGTGTGCTTGTTAGTTAAATTTATGTTATGTTTACATTGAAGAGTTCATTATCAACTCTGAAAAGATGGATAGCCATATATGTCTATGGAAGGCATTGGACCACTGCACTGAAGAGATAACTGGTTTTGTGGTCTGCAATGAAAGGGTGTATATTTATAATTTAGCAAGTTGGGTATCTGGAAGTTGGTGGTTCGAGTCCAAGTCAAGTCATAAAATTTACCTAGGTGTAATAATCGGGGAACGATATTTGTGACAAGCATCCGTGGCTAATACTAATAAGGCACACCAACCTCAGTGGTGCAGTTGTTAATGCGATGGACTTAGGTCTGAAAGTTGGTGGTTCGAGTCCAAGTCATAAAATTTACCTAGGTGTAATGATCGGGGAACGATATTTGTGACAAGCATTTATGCTTGCTTAACACAATTAAAAGTATGCTTAACACAATAAAAAATTCCTACTAATAAGGTACAAGGCCCAAGCAATCTGTACAGCACAACTTTCATTTGAAAAGATCTAAAAGCTTCGAGTCTAATCCTAGAGCGTTTGGAACACTTCCAGATAAAATTGTATAATCGGAATTACGCCTAAACATAAACAGTCTCTGAGCATCATCACAGATTAACAAACATGTTGTAGACTTGGAAGGTAAAGAGACGACAAAGCCTTTCGAAGCCAGTGATCCAGAAAGTGGAGTCCGCGAGGGGGGCCGTGGACTTTGCGACCCCGGGAAGATCACATGATATCGTGGCTGATACTAATAAGGCACACCAACCTCAGTGGTGCAGTTGTTAATGCGTTGGACTTTGGATCTGGAAGTTGGTGGTTCGAGTCCAAGTCAAGTCATAAAATTTACCTAGGTGTAATAATCGGGGAACGATATTTGTGACAAGCATTTAAATACGAGTATGCTTAACACAATTAAAAATTCCTATTAATAAGGTACAAGGCCCAAGCAATCTGTACAGCACAACTTTCACTTGAAAAGATCTAAAAGCTTCGAGTCTACAATTTTATCCTAGAGCGTTTGGAACATTTCCAGATAAAATTGTATAATCGGAATTACGCCTAAACAGTCTCTGAGCATCATCACAGATTAACAAACATGTTCTAGACTTGGAAGGTAAAGAGACGACAAAGTCTTTCTAAGCCAGTGATCCAGAAAGTGGAGTCCGCGAGGGGGGCCGTGGACTTTGCGACCCCGGGAAGATCACATGATACATATATAGAAAAGGGGCCGCGGAGTGTTCACAATTGAAAAAAAGGGGCCGCGTAGAAAAAAAAAAAGTTTCGGAACCGCTGCTCTAAACCATGATATAAGTACACATTTCGTTTTGCATAGCCAATAAAAAGAGAGTTCCAAAAGCTTCCAAGAAGCTATTAATGAACAATAATCCCTCATATACCTTAGAAAATTATGTAAACCTTACATATATACATGTCAAATAGGAGCATCAGCATTTCGAAAAATATCAAGCAAACTTAGCAAACACATACCTAGGAGAGTTTAGCTTTCAATATGGAAATGACAACCTATCAAAGTTGAAACAAAATGTGACAGGAATAAAATTCCTCAAGATCAAATCAGCACGAGTATGAAATTGATCAGAAAGCATTCGGATTATTGAACAAGGAATTTTCAATAGTTGCCAAACCACAAAGTCTAGTCAAATTTCTTAAAACGTAAAAAAGGAGATCCAATTTCCAAAAACATGGAACTGTAACGAGGAAAAAAAAAAAATCGACTATTTTTATTTGGCTTCGAAAATTTATTCCTCCGATCTTTTGTCTCAAGACTCTCGAGGTGCCAAGTTCGACAATTTCTTACTAATAAAAAAAAGCTCATTATGTCAAAAATCTACCATAAACAGTAGGTACTTGTATTTTTTTTTTTTTTTTACATAAACCATTTTTATTTATTTATGAACATAAATAAATAAAAAATAATAATACATATATGTACTAATACATAATACATATATGTACTTATTCTTTTCCTTCTAGATGGAAGCCAGCAAACTGATTCGAATGATGGGTTCAACCCTTCGGAACATGGCCCAACGATATCAAGCAGGATTGCCCCAGGTAAGAATCAAATTCTGTCAAGTATAATTTCGTGCAGTGTTGAAAAGACATACCTACCTATTAGTAGGCGTCCACAACGGAGTACCGACCCAAGAGGAAATAAATCATGTTCATGAATGGCTCCGACCATAATCCCGAGTTCCCGCCCCTCGCTGAAAATAAAGAAATTGAGCTGAGTACTTTATCTGTGAGGGTACATTCTTGTTAACATTCTAGACTCAGAATTTTCTAAAATAGCAGGAGGTTCCAAGCTCCGTTGTGGATAGGTGGACACATAGGTGCGAGGTCCAGGGTGTAGACTAGGGTCAATGGTCTATGTTCGCCACTCACACTCAAACCAAGCAGTCTGTACTTGTACATAACTAATACCTGTGTGCCCATGATAAAAATTTGTTGTTTATACCCTAGGCAAACCCCCTCACAAACCTAGCTGAAATGACAGGCATCCAGAAGATTGACCCTATACCTGCCGATCCTATGCAACTGTTCAAATCTTGGTTCACACACCACAGCGAACTCCATTCTGATAGCAACCTGGTGGCGAATGTTATGAATGTATCTACAGCATCCAAGTAAGCATCAGACGTTTTCTACTCAAGACGTTCCGGGTTCAAGACGAGGGGTTTACCTACTTTTTTGATAGTATATTAAGATTATTAAAGCATAACTAGACTAGAAGAGGGTACTTTGTGTTCTTCCATTTTTGTCATTCCTAAAGTGCATGCCTCTACCGAGATTATAAATCAAGCGTGCTAGAAGCGCGCGAACGTCAAGAGTTCATTTTTCAAAACGAAGTATTTTTTGAGGGGTAGTTAATTCTTAACCACCAAGTCACTGAAGTAAAACGACAGAATCAAATTCATGACGTCTGAACGAAACCAACCATGAGTAATCTGACACCAAAATACGACTGAATAGATAAATAGAAACACTGAAAAATAAATTGTTCAAAATCAAAATCCTTCGTTACATTTTCAGAGATGGCAGAGTAAATTCAAGAAGTTTAATCCTGAGGCGACTGGATGAAGATGGTTTTGTAATCATGACTGATGGCAGGAGTAGCAAGTCAAAGGATTTGGTAAGCGGAATCTAACAATCTAGTTATCGCTCAATAAGACTTCGTTTAGCAAAACATATTATGACAATAAAAGAGACCAAAGGAGGATGAATTATTTTTCCTAACGGTTCGTTCCTAGAACGGTTCACTTTTCCTATCCTGTTCTCCTTCTCTTCGATTTCGGGACAATCAGACAGTTGATACAGTTCCCTACAAAACAATACAGTTCCCTAAACTTTTAGTCTGGGAGCTGGCGATGTAAATTTTACCTCATAAGGTACAAAATTTTCAACCAAGCTTTTGATGCGTAAAGGTGAGCAAACACAGAAACTGAAAGTCAAACCGGGGGCTTTATCCCGCTACAGCCAATAGAAAAAAGGCCAAAAATTACGTAATAAGGTACAAGGATGGAACCGGTGCCAAAAGATGCGTCAAAGGGCCTAGATTACGAAAACACTCAACCAAGACGGTTTTCCGGGGGGTTTCTTCAACTTCAAGACCGCCCGCCAAAATTGATAAAAGGGTAAAAAGAAAGCTCTTTGCATTCTAACCATCCGAAATTTTTCCAGAAAGAAAACCCGAATGCTGCGTTCACCTTTCTCTGGATCAACAACGTGGACGGATTGTATCTCGCCAGACAAATCCGGATAGCCGGCAAGGTGGTCCAACTCGAGACATCCAACTGGATCGACATCTACGAAGCAGAGCCTCTGTTCTGTAAGATAAGAGCGTATGTGTGTCACCAGGGACAACCAGTGGATTGGGACACTCATAAGAAGAACCATGACGAACTCCTGAGCAAATTTGAGAAGGGACAGCATGACCTGGCTAGACCTGACCATGTGTAAGTTACCAAGTTGTTACTTCCAAAGGCATCCTAATTGGCTCTGGCAGACGTGAAACAAAGAAAAAAGTAAAGAATAGAGAGAAAGAGAGAAAATAAAAGAAAAAAGAATACCGTCTGGAAGTAATGCAATGCAGTTCCGAGACGGTGTCTTTTTCCTTGACAAGAGAAGAAAAAAAATTGTTAATAATAGGAATTAAAAAAATCACAAGGTAAAATTTATACTTCATTTTCTTTCTTTAATTGGGTTGAAGTTCTCTTCATAGATTTATCACATCGATTTATACATAGTAACTATTTGAATATAGATAGGAAAGAACATGAAGAGTTAGAGAACCCTCACGTCACTGTATAACGTTAGTAACGCGGATTTTACTCTCGAATAAAAGGACAAAAGAAAAAAGATCCACACATTTTACAACTAATCTAAGCATACAACTAATCAACTCCTTCATTTTCTTTATTCAACTGGGTTAAGTTCTCTTCATAGATTTATCACATCGATTTATACATGGTAAATATTTGAATATAGATAGGAAAGAACATGAAGAGTTAGAGAACCCTCACGTCACTGTATAACCAGTATAACGTTAATAACGCGGATTTTACTCTCGAATAAAAGGACAAAAGAAAAAAGATCCACACATTTTACAACTAATCTAAGCATACAACTAATCAACTCAATTCAAATGCTTTCAGAATCGCCTACAAACTGTTCCCCACCTTCATGGACTTCTACGAATCTCACGGACTCAAGATTGCCGACCGACTAAAATACGTGCGAGACAACGAAAACGCCAAAGACTGGGAATGTACTCGTATTGCAGCTTAAACCATTCTAGCAAGATGGAATAGATATCTGAAATGAAAATCGACATTATCGTATCATTATTATACTTCGGTCTATGAAGGCTTTTGAAGCAAAAGAACTTGTTGAATTTGTTAAATTGGTGTGCTTGTTAGTTAAATTTATGTTATGTTTACATTGAAGAGTTCATTATCAACTCTGAAAAGATGGATAGCCATATATGTCTATGGCGGAAGGCATTGGACCACTGCACTGAAGAGATAACTGGTTTTGTGGTCTGCAATGAAAGGGTGTATATTTATAATTCAGCAAGTTGGGTGGAACTGAACTGTAATGTAAAAATCATGTAGCCCATGATTGCCATGAATTTTTCCTATGTGTGTTATTTATGATTCCATAGTAAATGGACAATGGAGCTCCAATCTTTCCAAAGGTCATAGAATGCAGACTCTTTGTGGGAGTTTCAAGGTTAACCTATATTAGGAAACGGGGAAATGGAACAATGCCAGACAGTCCCCGAAATAATCATGAAATCTCCACAAGGGGAATACGGCTTAAAAAAATCTGGTGTGAACATCACACGACTTTCTATTACTTTTGCGGTATACGTATTTGAGAAAAAAAAAATCCCAAGTCCCAAGCCTGAGCCGCCTACGGCGGCCAATTTTTGGTCGAAAATTTCCCGTCTTAAAATACTCCCCATGTAATGATGGATCATTGAAAAGTGTTCAAAAATTTAACTTTTTTTTGAAAATTTTTCTAAGTCCAAAAATCAGCCGCCTACGGCGGCCAATTTTCGACCAAGAATTTTCTATCCTTGAATACTCCCCGTGTAATAAGGAATCATATAAAGTATATAAAGTTGATTTTTTTTTTTTTTTTTTTGAAGTTCGAAGCAACATTGAATTTGGTTGATATCTGGATAAGTAACTGTCCGATTTTTACCAAATTGTTACTTGTTACAGTCGCGTCCTTGGACCATACCGGGATAGCATGCCAAATTTCATCGCTCTACGACAAACCGTTCTTGAGATATTTTGTATACCACCTTATCCCATTTAAACCTGTAGTACATACATATACATACATGCGTACGTAGAGTACTTGGACCATTTCAAAACTGTTATATCTACTTATATCATCTACAGTATAACAATAAATCCCTCGCCATAAGAGTTCAAAAAGTAAAGGAATGAAACGGTCAACAGATAAATGACCGAAATACATAGGATTCTGCTGTTAATGCTATCTGATATAGTGAACAAGATATTGGATTTCACCGAGAGATTACTGGAAATTCAATGCGTAACATTACACATGTAGGAAAGTTCAATTCCCATGGCTTCAGTGTGTCGAACTTTTTTTTTATAATTGATTAATTTATTAGGTAATTCATTTGGTAGTTAATTATTTCATAGGGTGTGTGAAAATTTCAACAACTACTCAAGTGCCAACTGCACTCGTGATCATGAACTTCCGAAGGTCAAAAATCCGATGTGAACATCGCACGATTGGCAATATAAATATATATCGCGCAAGTTGGCTTCCGCAAGAGACTTTCCCGGGAGTTTCGGAGTGTAAACAGCAAACTTCTTGCGCAAGAGAAAAGACCTTAGCAATTACAGTTCCCTTTATTGCTATTATAAGTGGAAGGTAACCAATAGGCGAGGTTAACGCCTTAGGCGTTCTCTACCAACCTAACCCTTATAGCTCCATTATTATGTTGTCAAATTCTCAAACAAATGAGGATAAAATTCCATGCCTCGGCTGGGATCAAACCCACGTCCTCCTGTTTACCAGGCGAACGTCTTGACCACTACCCACTACGCCACCCACCGAGGCAGGTTAACTTCTGTATTTATCACTTAAGTGGAACCCAGTGCCGGCATTAGAGCGGTCCAAATCTCTTCTTCCCCCCATTACGACACTTCCTGATGAGATTCACCATCTGCACCAGACGTCTCAGAACAGGTTTTCCTCGCCACAGGGTCGTCAGGATCATTTTCCATCGTGGACTCAACACTCGTAGTAACCTTATGTGAAGTCTTTGAAACGTTGAGAAAGTCGTACACATTAACAATGGTCGAGTAGGTTCGAATATCACAGTTGTCACTTTCCGATTCTCCTAAAATCAAACACAAGGTATTTATTTACACACTAGCAGTAAGGCCATGTGTGAAACATAAGGTATGATCTTTCAAAGTGTCATTTTTGGTCACTGTTTTTTTTTTTTTTTTTTTTTTTTTTTTTTTTTGAGCTTTTGACTGAGGGAACTGTAACTGCTAAGGTCTTATCGTCCCGAAATCGAAGGGAGACAGGATAGGAAAAAGGCAGCCGTTCCAAAAACGAACTTTATCCCTTCAGGATGAAATCCGCCCCGCGCGGTAATCGAACCTGCGGCCTAGCGCTTACGAGGCAGATGCGCTACCAACCAAGCTAACTAGGCTAGCCGAAATTCAACATTTCCTAAAGTTCATGGAAAAAAGGAATTTTTTAATTGCATTAAACATAAATGCTTGTCACAAATGTCATTCCCTGCTTAATGCACTACGCTAAAATTTATGGCTTGGCTTGACTTGGACTCGAACCACCAACTTCCAGATCCGAAGTCCACCGCGCTAACCACTACACTACTGAGGTTGGTGCTAAAGTTTAGGAGACAGGATAGGAAAAAGGCAGCCGTTCCAAAAACGAACGTTATCCCTTCAGGATGAAATCCGCCCCGCGCGGTAATTGAACCTGCGGCCTAGCGCTTACGAGGCAGATGCGCTACCAACCAAGCTAACTAGGGTAGCCGAAATTCAACATTTCCTAAAGTTCATGGAAAAAAGGAATTTTTTAATTGCATTAAGCATAAATGCTTGTCACACATGTCATTCCCTGCTTAATGCACTACGCTAAAATTTATGGCTTGACTTGGACTCGAACCACCAACTTCCAGATCCGAAGTCCACCGCGCTAACCACTACACTACTGAGGTTGGTGCTAAAGTTTATGAAAGTAAAAGGTGGGAGAATTCACTCACGTGTCGTATCATGGGTGTTGTAGTAGAATTCATTGCTAAAGTTTATGAAAGTAAAAGGTGGGAGAATTCACTCACGTGTCGTATCATGGGTGTTGTAGTAGAATTCATTGTATTTGGATCGGATAAACACTATCTCCACACCCGGACTTAGGTTGAGAAGTTGCTTCACATTTTTCAGAAGCTCATTCTTCACCCTGTAGCACTCGAAAATATAAATGACTCTGGTTCCGTCAACAGGTGCTGGGCCTGCCTTGTCTAGCAGCTGAAATCAAGTGAACAACTCATTTGATAAATATTTATTTCCCGTCACTTAAGACCTTAGTCTGGCTAGGGGACTTTAAACAGGGAGTATACCAGCCTGAATTTCCCTTGCTAAAGAAATAGCAAAGGTTGAGTGCGAAGGGTATCCACTCGTAAAATTTGTATACAAAACCAAATGTCAGGCCAAAGCTATCACCCTAGTTCGGGCTGATTGAGAGGCTGACGAAAAACGCCGACCCCATGTGTACACGGGAAAAGGCGAAGAAGAAAGTATTGGAATAGGTCAAAAAATTCAAAATTGGCAAATGGGAGCAAATCTGCAAATATGAAAATAATGAGCCCAACAAAACATACCTTTGTTATGAAACTAATAAACCTATCCACGCCCGTGTCTATCCACTCAAAGATGTCGCTGGTTACATTCAGACCCTCGCCTCGGAATACAATGATAGTCGTGTCAAAGTCACAATCACACATGTACTGCTCAGGTAGTAGCACTGTCATGTCTACTGTAACACCCGCGCTTATAATGGGCTCTGTCTGAACACTGAAAGAAAAGAGAACATTTTTACAAATAAAAAAAGAGAACATTTTTTCTTTTTTTTTAAATTTTTAACGTTTTTTAAACATAGTTTTAACAACATTTTAACATAGTTAAGAAAGTAACTTATTTTGTAACTACACATTGATTATATTGTAACCAATATTGTTAAAATCTTATCTTAGAAGCCTAGATTAAGCTTAGGATAAGAAACTCTTTGTAAAAGTCCGGGATAGCATACCAAATTTCATCGCTCTACGTTCTACGACAAACCGTTCTTGAGATATTTTGTATACCACCTTATCCCATTTAAACCTGTAGTACATACATATACATACATGCGTACGTACATACATACGTACAGACCATGGGCTAAAAACAACTTTTTTGACATCAGGGGATCCCAAAACGGATATTTCCAACCATTTCGATTATGTTGTCAAATTCTCAAACAAATGAGGATAAAATTTCATGCCTCGGCTGGGATCAAACCCACGTCCTCCTGTTTACCAGGCGAGCGTCTTGACCACTACCCACTCCCACTACGCCACCAAGGCAGGTTAACTTCTGTATTTATCACTTAAGTGGCACCCAGTGCCGGCATTAGAGGGGTCCAAATCTCTTCTTCCCCCCATTACGACACTTCCTGATGAGATTCACCATCTGCACCAGACGTCTCAGAACAGGTTTTCCTCGCCACAGGGTCGTCAGGATCATTTTCAATCGTGGACTCAACACTCGTAGTAACCTTATGCGAAGTCTTTGAAACGTTGAGAAAGTCGTACACATTAACAATGGTCGAGTAGGTTCGAATATCACAGTTGTCACTTTCCGATTCTCCTAAAATCAAACACAAGGTATTTATTTACACACTAGCAGTAAGGCCATGTGTGAAACATAAGGT
>NW_007377465.1:447292-476717 GCF_000475195.1 Diaphorina citri
AATGGTTGAGATTTCCATCCATATGCCGATCTATCATACAATATAAACTAAGTTAAAAAAATGTTTCCTCAAAGAATAGATTAGACACCTTAATCGAAGATTCTATTACCTTAAAATTGGTTATACAAATGTTATATAAACGTTACCACATCCATAAAATGTTTTATCTAATGAAGAATTGATACAATTTTACAACAATTTCCTGATACAAATGTTTTCTCCAATTTTATTTTTTTTTTTTTTTTCAGCGAAAAAAAATAGAACATTTTTTTACAAGAGAAAATGAAAGTCACCAAGTCTGTCTCCGGGGTACCAGAAAGACTAAGAATTACAACAACACAAGAAAAGGTAAGGCGGGGAAATAAAAAAAAAAAAAAAAAAAATACCAAATACCTAAGCCCTTGTTTAGACTGCGGGAGTAAAGGGACTTTTCAGTCTCATTCTGAGTGTATAAGCAGGGTATATTCTATTCTATTCTACCTGACAAGGGCTTAAATAGCAACTTTGGCCGGCTTTTCTAAAATTTCAATTACTTTTTGAGCTTTTCTAAAATTATGGCCTTAAATAGCGGCCGAACCGTACATTCCTCGAGACTCTGCCCGGGGATACTTTGTTTGGTTTATCCAAATTATAAAACTAAATGTAATTGTTACCTGACAAGGGCTTAAATAGCGACTTTGGCCGGCTTTTCTAAAATTTCAATTACTTTTTGAGCTTTTCTAAAATTATGGCCCTAAATAGCGGCCGAACCGTACATTCCTCGAGACTCTGCCCGGGGATACTTTGTTTGGTTTATCCAAATTATAAAACTAAATGTAATTGTTGGGATACCTATATGCGAGTGATTATTACCTCTGTACAAGCGTCCTAAACGTGGTTACAGCTCCCTTAGCATAAGTACGCCTCCTGTTACATCCTGGTGATACAAATGCCATCATGCTTTTGATTGGATTACTACTGAAATCTTTGAGTACTGATTTTAACTGGAAAGCAGACACAAGTAGGGTATTTAGGGCCGAATGCACAGTCATACCTTAATGATTAGGGATTCCTCTTAGTGCTTTCCTAAAATTCATATGCATAGTGGATCCTAAACGTCCTCCTAGTTTTACATTTTAATTTCAATACACTGATGTGCAGAATAAATCTTTGAGTACTGATTTTAACTGGAAAGCAGACACAAGTAGGGTATTTAGGGCCGAATGCACAGTCGTACCTTAATGATTAGGGATTCCTTTTAGTGCATTCCTAAAATTCATATGCATAGTGGATCCTAAACGTCCTCCTAGTTTTACATTTTAATTTCAATACACTGATGTGCAGAAAATTTGGAACAGATTGACTTTGAAATGGCTGTAATAAGAGTATTCAATAAAAATGAAAACTATCTTATTTTTTTTTTTATTATTCCAGTGTATATCATATACAAAGCAACCAAAAATCAATTGAAACTGGTGTGTGCTCATCAGGTGTCAGGTCTACCTGATAGTGAATTCCAGTGTATATCATATACAAAGCAACCAAAAATCAATTGAAACTGGTGTGTGCTCATCAGGTGTCAGGTCTACCTGATAGTGATAGCCTCAAATGAATTTTTAAGCATTTCTATTGAAATCAGCGTGTTTCGAACTTCCTTTATCAGCGAAGAAAAAAAAAATCAGGTCTACCTGATAGTGAGTGGCTGGCCCAAGATTCACACTCACATCAAACCTATGAGTTGTATAGTTACAGTTTAGTGAGCTTACCTTTGTACTATTAAAACATACTTTGAGCTGATAAATTGAAACATCAACTGACTTGCTGTAAAGCCCATGACTAACAACACCACCTGAAAATACACAGGTAAATGAAATTCACCTAACATTTCCAAAGAGTCCAATTTCTAAAGCCTTACTTCTATTTCTCAAGGTAGGGGTTGTATAAGAGTACTATCTAAGGTTGGTTTAACTTAGCTTTCATTAAGGGACCAAACATAGCCAAGATCTAATTGTCTTTGTTGAAGTACTTACAAGTGACAAGGGATTGCATGAAATAAAAGTCAAACGCTAGTCCACACATGCCAATAGCAACTGGAGGCAAGTATCGTCCAGACATAACCCTGAAGTTCTGGTAGTCTGAAATCAAATGAAGAAATCTTTGTTGAAGTACTTACAAGTGACAAGGGATTGCATGAAATAAAAGTCAAATGCTAGTCCACACATGCCAATAGCAACTGGAGGCAAGTATCGTCCAGACATAACCCTGAAGTTCTGGTAGTCTGAAATCAAATGAAGAATAAAATTTACCCTTTTTTAGAGCAAAATTGTATTTTCTGGGAGCATCATCATAAAAAAAATTCTTATAATAATACTCTTGAGTGGAAGGTAACCACTAGGCAAGGTTAATGCCTTAGGCATTCTCTACCACCTAACCCTTAGAGCTCCATTATTATGTGGTCAAATTCTCAAATAAATGAGGATAAAATTCCTGGACAAAAAATTCTCAAGGTGATTTCTTTACCTTTCACAGTTAATAAATGAGGGTTGATGAGTTTTTTACACTTGCATAAATCTTTGAGCACCATTTTTAAATGAAGAATAAAATTTACCCTTTTTTAGAGCAAAATTGTATTTTCTGGGAGCATCATCATAAAAAAAGATTCTTATAATAATAATACTCTTGAGTGGAAGGTAACCACTAGGCAAGGTTAATGCCTTAGGCATTCTCTACCACCAAACCCTTAGAGCTCCATTATTATGTGGTCAAATTCTCAAATAAATGAGGATAAAATTCCTGGACAAAAAAATCTCAAGGTGATTTCTTTACCTTTCACAGTTAATAAATGAGGGTTGATGAGTTTTTTACACTTGCATAAATCTTTGAGCACCATTTTTTGACAGAATAACATTGAAAATTGTTCAGGTACCAATTTGACACATGAGAGATTAAAGGGCTGGCGGAGGCTGTTTCTGTAGTAGAATGTGGATTGAAAATACTGTCGACTGTCCAGGATATTTGTCACTAACCGTTTCCATTCTCTGTAAGATGAGAAACATATTGCAAATCAATATAAGTACAGTGTCTTAGTGAATCTGAATTCTGTGTCTAATTGATTGCTCAATGGAAATTATAAATTAATAAAACAATTATTACTGGACAAACAAAGCAAGTTATAAAGTAACATAGAGTATGCTCAGTTGGATTTTAGCCTCCATTAGGCCTTTCAAAGTCCTCTAGAGGTTGCTTTTCCAAGTGAGGCTACAATTCCCTGGACCATTAGTATTCTCTTACTAAAATGCCTTTAAGTGGTAGCTACTTACTTTGAGACTAGTTGGACCTTTTTCAATTCATCATTGGTAAGATAACTCAGAATAGTCTTTAGAATGCCACACTGGTATGTCAAATATTCTCCAGCAAAAGAGCCCTAGAAAAACAACATCAAAAGTTACAATTAGTGGCACATATACGAGCCCTGTAGCATGGGGACCCTAGGTATCCCCCCCCCTTTCTATAGCATCCACCCCTGTCAATCCATTATTGAACCAGGTGACTTTGATACAATGGACTCAAAATATTGTGATTGCCAAAAGTTACAATTAGTGGCACATATACGAGCCCTGTAGCATGGGGACCCTAGGTATTCCCCCCCCCTTTCTATAGCATCCACCCCTGTCAATCCATTATTGAACCAGGTGACTTTGATACAATGGACTCAAAATATTGTGATTGAATGCAGGTTAAAGGTATACTTACAAAAGACATTTTTCCAGATATTCTCTTTGTATGGATAGAAATCAATTTCACACAGACATTCTTGGTTGAGGTTCTCTGGAATGAAAAGAGGCTGTGATTACCTTATCAGTGAAATCAAATAGTAAGTAGGTAATAGAGAAACCTGTGAACTTTGATGATTTTCTATAGAATCAAACCGAGACTGTTGTTTAGGAAGCTAGGAGATTATTAATTTCAGTTTCAAGTGATTGGTGATATAAGAATGACTGTTAGGATGTGGACACTTATCAAGAAAACCAAAATTTTCAATACATTTTCATCTTATCACTTATCAGTAGCACTAGCAGAGCATTCAGAGCAAATAACAAAAAAATAATAATAATAATAATAAATAAATAAAAAAACTGAGACTGTTGTTTAGGAAGCTAGGAACCTAGGTGATTATTAATTTCAGTTTCAAGTGATTGGTGATATAAGAATGCTTAAGACTGTTAGGATGTGGACACTTAAAAGGAAAACAAAATTTTCAATACTTTTTCATCTTATCACTTATCAGTCGCACTAGCAGAGCATTCAGACTTCAGAGCAAATAACAAAAAATAATAATAATAATAATAATAATAAATAAATAAAAAATAACGTTTTGATTTTGATTTTGAACTTCAGGAAAATCAGAGGAAAGTTTTGGTGGTTCTTCTTGGGTTCTTCCTTTTGTTGGTTTGGTGATTGGTGTGGGTACTTTGGACCTTGTGGACTTTGGAGTGGAAGAATAGGGCCCTCAGGAAGGTTAGAATTTACCTGTTCTACCCTTGATGATCGATGTGAAGCTTGCGCTTTTTCATTTTTCGGACCTTGTTTTGATTTTGAACTTCAGGAAAATCAGAGGAAAGTTTTGGTGGTTGTGGTTCTTCTTGGGTTCTTCCTTCTTCCTTTTGTTGGTTTGGTGATTGGTGTGGGTACTTTGGACTTTGGAGTGGAAGAATAGGGCCCTCAGGAAGGTTAGAATTTACCTGTTCTACCCTTGATCTTTGACTTTGCATCTTCTACTTTACCATTTAGGATCTGTCTGGCCCCAAGTATTGTCATCTGCTCTTCTCACACACATTTTCTTCTATTTTCACAAGGCTAATGTCTCCCATGGAACTAATATCAGGAAACAAAGTAGTCACTGCTGTTGCTGTAGGAGCAGCTGTTGTGGTTGGCTATTGCCTTTATTTTGACAAGAAGAGAAGAAGTGACCCATTATTCAAGGAAAAGCTCAAGGAGAGTAAGTATATTATTCATTCATTTTCCTATTATTTTGGTAGGTACCCTATTGGGAGGGTGTTCTGTCATTTTAATTATATAAGGGGGTAAGCAGGCTCAGTAGGTAGGTACTATTCAGAATTTGAAGAAAGTGTGAGTGTGTTCTCTTGTATTGAACAAACTGTCCATTCTTTTGGTACCCTATTGGGAGGGTGTTCTGTCATTTTAATTATATCAATTGTATAAGGGGGTAAGCAGGCTCAGTAGGTAGGTACTATTCAGAATTTGAAGAAAGTGTGAGTGTGTTCTCTTGTATTGAACAAACTGTCTTTATCTTCTAATGGTTTCATTTTTCTTGATTATTTTTCAGGAAGGAGGAAAAACCGTGAACTACTTCAACAGAAAAATAAGCGTGGTATTCCTGACTTGAAAGATCACTCAGCTGTCCAGCAATATTTCCTTCAAGAAATCCAATTGGGTGAAACACTATTGGCTGCAGGTGACCTGGACAATGGTGTTGAACATTTGGCCAATGCACTGACAGTGTGCGGACAGCCCAATCAACTATTAGGAGTTCTACAGCAGACATTACCACCAAATGTTTTCAATGCTCTCATTGAAAAACTGCCACCTGCAGGCATTGTAAGTTTATTATTGTTATATTACAGTTTCTTCCCCTCATTTCTGAATGTTGATGATCACAAAGCACACATTCTACAACTGTCATGAGGAGCCAAAAGGCATGGCCATATTATCCTAAAGTGTATAAAGAAATGAACATCTCTGGTTTAAGTATATAGAAAAGGCTGATTATCTATAGAATTATTCTTCAGACATACTAATTATCCCTTTTTGTCTGTTACAGAGAATAGTTGGAGAGCCCAGCACTGTTGAAGAGCTTGGATTAGAGTAACTTCAGGCATACTAATTATCCCTTTTTGTCTGTTACAGAGAATAGTTGGAGAGCCCAGCACTGTTGAAGAGCTTGGATTAGAGTAAATATCTTCATTATTTCCATTTCCAAATTTCAACACCTGTTAGAAACTTCTCCCTGAAAGAGATTTAGATTTTTTCTAAATAATCAATGTTATGTTCCTGGCAATATGGTATGAAATTACCTTTAAAAAGGCTGATTATCTATAGAATTGTTCTTCAGACATACTAATTATCCCTTTTTGTCTGTTACAGAGAATAGTTGGAGAGCCCAGCACTGTTGAAGAGCTTGGATTAGAGTAAATGATCTTCATTATTTCCATTTCCAAATGTCAACACACGTTAGAAACTTCTCCCTGAAAGAGATTTAGATTTTTTCTAAATAATCAATGTTATGTTCCTGGCAATATGGTATGAAATGGATCTTCATTATTTCCATTTCCAAATTTCAACACACGTTAGAAACTTCTCCCTGAAAGAGATTTAGATTTTTTCTAAATAATCAATGTTATGTTCCTGGCAATATGGTATGAAATTACCTTTAAGTTCTGAAATAACTTATCAAAGTTTGGATGTAACCAAAGATGTAAGACTCTATCCAATTTTCATGTATAGTAAAAATGCTGACTTTCCCTTTAGTGAATTTGATATGTAAAATTATCAAAAATATTAACCTCAAGCGTGAGTTGAAACCAAATGCCTCAAGAGAATTTCTCATAGTGAGATAGGTATTGAAAAAAGGTATCCTTTCACACAAGAGATAGGTTTGAATTTCATATGAATCAACTTTACTGAGTAAAGTTGAATATCATGGTGTTGATTTTTTTTCTTTTTCTTTCAAATGGGTTAGTAGATATGTATTTTTTGTGTGGCAAATATTAATTATTTCAAAACCTTGAAATTTTATTGCTTGCTCACTGTAAAACATTTCAAATCACCTATCACATTATCATGGTATAACCTATTAGGTATTAATAGATTTTTGTGAATTTTGTTTTAGTTAAGTTTGAATCCCACAGTAAAACCATTGTGATTCACTACAGTTTTCATAGATTTATTCCATAGATAGATCATTAGAATATCCCAATAGTTTAGTACCTTTCCCTCATTTGGTTTAACTCTTCTTTCTTTCCAGCTTTTCTCCCAATCACTTTTCATTTTTACAAACCTCAGGTATTCATCCTGGATTTTTTAAGACAGGACATTTGCAATGCGCACGTCACTTGGGAATGAGTTTAGCTCATGAACTAATGGATCGCGGAGCAATCAAGATCATGAGTACGGCTAAACAAACAATCAATCCCAAGCCCTAGGATAAAGGAACACTCAAGAGGAGTACTGCTAAATTGTCAATCAATTTAAACCCTGAAGCCAAAGGAGTAGGTACTCAAGAATGAGTGTTGCTAAACCATCAACCAATTAAAACTTTCAGGACAAAGGGCCAGAAGATAAGTTATTTAATATTATTGTGGGGGTAGGATTTTAGGTGTTCGAAATGGTAAAGGAGGAAATCAATCTTTGGCAAACTTTTTTTAGACTAGTACTTTTGTGCATTAGTACTTACGTACAAGTGACGTTATAAATTCGATCTACGTTAAACCTCTAGTAAACAAGCACCAAGACAGTCCAACATTGCTGGTGACAAAAGGCTGGAAAAATAAGCTTTGTTTACCAGACAACAGAGAGAACAAAGGCTGTATGTAATTTTACTTAAAGCTCATACGCTTTCCAAAACTCAGCAGATTAGCATTCCATGTTATATATATTTTAGAAAGTCATGGAAATAAACCATAGTATACAAGAGAATCTCATTTTCCCCTAAGAATTCATAGTAATACATACCTACATCCATATAATTTCAATGGATTTGCCTGCCTCGGTGGTGTAGTGGTCAAGGCGCTCGCCTGGTAAACAAACAGGAGGGTGTGGGTTCAATCCCAGCCGAGGTATGGAATTTTATCCTCAATATAATTTGACCACAATAATAGTAGTAGCCTACTGCTGGAGTAACTATGGTGCCTAATGTTTGCCCAAATAAAAATGAGCTTTAAGTAAAATTACATACAGCCTTTGTTCTCTCTGTTGTCTGGTAAACAAGGCTTATTTTTCCAGCCTTTTGTCACCAGCAATGTTGGACTGTCTTGGTGCTTGTTTACTAGAGGTTTAACGTAGATCGAATTTATAACGTCACTTGTATGTAAGTACTAATGCACAAAAGTACTAGTCTAAAAAAAGTTTGCCAAAGATTGATTTCCTCCTCTACCATTTCGAACACCTAAAATCCTACCCCCACAATAATATTAAATAACTTATCTTCTGGCCCTTTGTCCTGAAAGTTTTAATTGGTTGATGGTTTAGCAACACTCATTCTTGAGTACCTACTCCTTTGGCTTCAGGGTTTAAATTGATTGACAATTTAGCAGTACTCTAACACCTAAAATCCTACCCCCACAATAATATTAAATAACTTATCTTCTGGCCCTTTGTCCTGAAAGTTTGAATTGGTTATTGCCAAAGATTGATTTCCTCCTCTACCATTTCTAACACCTAAAATCCTACCCCCCACAATAATATTAAATAACTTATCTTCTGGCCCTTTGTCCTGAAAGTTTGAATTGGTTGTTTAGCAACACTCAATTCTTGAGTACCTACTCCTTTGGCTTCAGGGTTTAAATTGATTGACAATTTAGCAGTACTCCTCTTGAGTGTTCCTTTATCCTAGGGCTTGGGATTGATTGTTTGTTTAGCCGTACTCATGATCTTGATTGCTCCGCGATCCATTAGTTCATGAGCTAAACTCATTCCCAAGTGACGTGCGCATTGCAAATGTCCTGTCTTAAAAAATCCAGGATGAATACCAAAGTAAGTAGACGCGTCATGATGAACGGATTTCCTAAAAGAAGAAAATAGAGGTGATAAAAAATGGTTTGGACGTCATTGTATAACTGCCAAAAGTTTTAGGGACAGGAGTTTTACCGTCGATTCGGCAACAACAAACCCGCCTCTTCACCTTAACCTCACCCAGCCTGAGAGCTGAGACGGATGAAAAACTAGCAGCACAGGATTGCCCATCCGAATCCCTACCACGTGCAACGTTGTGAACCAGACTAGTGAGCTTGGAGGGTAGCACGCCTGCCTTGTAAGCGCCAGGTCGCAGGTTCGATTTCCGCCCCGGGCAGAAAAAACAGTGTTGTTTTTGTTGACGAAAATGAAATCTTACCTGGCGGGTTCTCCACTCCCTACTTCCTGTCCCCCGTCCACCTCATTCTCCTCCCCGTCCAAGCTTCTCTCCATGGCGTCCTGTAGCGTCTCTCTCCCGTCCAAACTCCACACAGCGCCCGTCATGCTTAGGCTGCCCGGTTTATATTCCGAAAACACCGCCACTGGCGCAGAACATCCGCCGCCTAGCGTGTTCAGGAACGCCCGCTCTGCTATAATTCGTAGCACGGTAGCCTGATGATGCAGGGGCTCCAGGAGCGAGAGGATGAAGTGGTCGTTGTCCCGACATTCGACGGCAAGGGCTCCTTGACCGACGGCGTACATCATGCTCGTCGGCTCCAAATACTGAATCCAATAAAAAGTAGAAGAATCAGACAAAGACAATAGTACTTACTTTCCAAGACATGGTACCCCTCTCACACTGTGAGATTCTCACAGTGTAGTAAGGATTGGGCACTGTTGGACGCCCAGAAATGAGAAGGTAAAAAAAAAACACCACCGTTTTCATTTCCCAGCAATGGAACAAAATTACTACGTCTGTTTTGTGTTTCCGAACATCCGTAGTACTCATCATCCGTTAGAAAGACATATGGTACCCCTCTCACACTGTGAGATTCTCACAGTATAGTAAGGATTGGGCACTGTTGGACGCCCAGAAATGAGAAGGTAAAAAAAACACACCACTGTTTTCATTTCCCAGCAATGGAACAAAATTACTACGTCTGTTTTGTGTTTCCGAACATCCGTAGTACTCATCCCTCATCAGATGGGCGAGAAGAGATAAATTTTCCAGCTGCGTGCATCCTAAGCCTATTTCCATTAAGGACTGGCTTCTCACTCCGCAGTTAATCCTCTCAAAATAATTAAATTGATCCCAAGGGCAAGGTAAACCTAGCTTAGCTAGACCCTTGACAAATGGAGTGTGCCTGAAGCCATGCGAGGAAAACAAGGGCAGAGGACTATGTTTGTCTGCTCGAATAAAAATTAAAATGAGGGAAGACAGGTCATTACCTCACTGATCCTATCCTTCCACTTCATTCTAACGATACCGGCCCTGCTCGAATAAAAATTAAAATGAGGGAAGACAGGTCATTACCTCACTGATCCTATCCTTCCACTTCATTCTAACGATACCGGCCACCGCAAGTATAATACCATCAAACACATTGCCCTCATCTAACTTCTTCAGTCGTGTGTTTAGGTTGCCACGAATGTTTTCCACTTTCAACTGAGGATAGTTCCGGGCCAGCTGTGCAGATCGTCGTAAAGAACTGGTACCTGTGAACGAAAAACAGTTCACAGTAGATGTAAATAATAAAATTGAAGTAATACGAAAGCAATTCCTTCCTACTAGGTGTCGCTTTCCTTCCTACTAGGAACCGCTTTCGTATTACTTCAAGTTCCTAGGTAAAATCTTTTTTTTTTTAAATAATAATGAAAATATCCCACAGCACAAAACATGGAAAGCTTTTAGTTTTTTTTTTAAAGAGGTTTGACGGAGGGAACTGTAACTGCTAAGGTCTTATCCTCCCGAAATCGCGCGTGCTGCTTGCTTTGTCCAGCACCACTCAGGCTGGGTGAGGTTAATGTGAGGAGGTGGGTAGCTTGTCAAATGGAGGCTAAAATCCCGAGTAAACAAACATTATGTACAATTTTCATATTTTTCCTGCTACAAATTCAGTAGCATATGAGTCCTTGCATACCACGAATTTTACAACTACTCTTGTGCGTGCTGCTTGCTTTGTCCAGCCCCACTCAGGCTGGGTGAGGTTAATGTGAGGAGGTGGGTAGCTTGTCAAATGGAGGCTAAAATCCCGAGTAAACGAACATTATGTACAATTTTCATATTTTTCCTGCTACAAATTCAGTAGCATATGAGTCCTTGCATACCACGAATTTTACAACTACTCTTGTATGAAAGCAATCTTTTCCATGATTATGAATTGGTATTATTTTGATTTTGAATACATGTCTGAAGAGGAAGATGGTGATTGATGGCCAAAGAACACTGTCTTGTCATAAAGAAATATGTTACAGTTCGATTTTACAGCTGTTAAAATATTAGGTAGGTAATATGGAGTCACTGTTTACTGGTACATAATAAAAACTAAACACAACAAAATTTGACACCTCGTGCTCTCTCTCTTTCTTATATAAATTTATCTAATAAGGACAGGGATTAATCAAGTGTCTTATGTAAGACCTTAAATAAGGGTAGGATCAGCCACAAGGGGGAAAAACATAGTTCAATATAGTCCAATTTTAACGAACTTTAAAAGATTTAAACTTCAAAGGGGGGATTAATAATGTATCAATCAATCACACACGTAATAGGGCATATGAATGGCATGAGTGCATTGTAAAAATTGTCCACAATTTTACCACTTTGTCCAATATTCCAACTTTCGATTTCCACGCGACAGCAGGCGAAGCGAAGAGCAAAACAAAAAAATCTTGCGCATAGTTATGCGCATTGTTGATGTTCACGAATTCTACGGAAAGGTGTTTTCACACGATCATTTTTTTTCATTCTGGGCCGGGCTAGGTCTGACATCTATGGGTCTGACATATCTATGGGTCTGACCTGATAGAAACGATTTGACAACACTGTAAGCACGTGTTTTTTATTTTTATTTATTTTTTTAATACAGGTAACAGGAACAGGTAAAGTGTAAAAATGTATAGTGGTTGAAATTTGGGTCTTTTGGAAAAATAAAATGTTTTATATTTGTTTGTCCTTTTCAAAAAAATCTCTGTTACGTGGTTGAGATTTGGGTCTTTTGGAAAAATAAAATGTTTTATATTTGTTTGTCCTTTTCAAAAAAATCTCTGTTTTAAGGCTTAAAAAAGACATTGGAAAGGGGACGAGACAGTGAAGGAAAGTACCTAATCAAGAATAACCAAAAACAGAAAGAGCAACATAAATGGGTATCTCTGTTACTCTGTTTTAAGGCTTAAAAAAAGACATTGGAAAGGGGACGAGACAGTGAAGGAAAGTACCTAATCAAGAATAACCAAAAACAGAAAGAGCAACATAAATGGGTAAGAAAAGAAAAGCCTTGCAAGACGGAGAATTTGATCCTGCCCCTAAGCATTTGGTTGTTTCCCACTTGAAAGATCAAGAGAAACGGTTGATAATCATCTTGGAAAAAGCACAGCTCGAGTCTGTTAAGGTAAGTTCAAATCAAGTCTTGATAACTATAGTGTTTCAGTGAATAATAATAGTGCTTATTTATACTGCTCGCATAGGACTGAAAAGTCTCTTTACTCCAGCAGTAGGCTACTACTATTATTGTGGTCAACTACAAGGCAGACGCAACTAAGCTAACTAGGCTAGCAGATACAAAGCTCTAGAATCCAGTCTAGTTAGCTTTGAGGGTAGCGTGTCTGCCTTTTCCCGCCCGGGCCGGATTTAATCCTAAAAACACATAAGGTTTGTTTTCCTATCCTGTCTTCCTTCTCTCCTCGCTTTCGGGACGATAAGACCTTGTCAGTTACAGCTCCCTTACCTCCATCAAACTTCTAAAAAAAAAAAGAAAAAAAAAATATTCAATAGAAGAAAATCTACGTAGAAAATGTCCAAATTCACTCACTTATCTTTCACCTAGTTTTAACTCTATTAAAATCAAAACAAGGCCTTGCAAAAACTCAACACATGATATACCTACCTCTTCTTCATTCGAAGTCATTTTCGAGTGTTTCGCAAGCATATACTCGCACTCCAAAACTCTTAAGCCACTTTCACTAGATCAGTAGGTAGTAGGTACCTACTTGTGTTAATTCCTGCCTTTGACCTTTGAATCATGTGAGAAACTATTGCCTTTGAACTTTTAATAAATACCGAGCAGCAACAACTTATTGGTTGGTTGGGGTTTACTGTTCATAGAGCAAGCATGTTACATGAGGTATTGTTGAGTAAAAAGGTAATAGAACACACATGCACGACCCAAATAAAAAACACTTGTAAAAAAAAAAAATAAATAAGAACGAAAAACTTTTCTATTAGCTCGTACATAGTCCCGCTATCCCGTTACATTAATAGTACATTACAAACCGGAAGCAACTACCACCAGAAGCAACTGCCTGAGTAGCAAAGTACTTGAGAAGAGAGAGATAATAAAAGTAACTCGGAAGCTTGAAAAAATAAAACAATCGACGTGAAGTAGATATATTATATTTATATGCAAGACATTTTACAGTAATGTTTTTAGGAAAGTTTTTACAATATACGAATATAAAAATCAAATAAATTACAACTAAAGTACAAAATTAGGTTACATAGAAAATCATAGAAAAATGCTATACATATTTACAACTATAAATATGTACCATTGTACCTACCTACAATAGAATATATTATAGGTAGATAATAAATATGAATACAATATACAATGACATTCCTGAAGTTTTACTTTACTAGAAAAAGTAGCCTTAAAGAGAACCCTAAAAAAACTTCGTTTTGGAAAATATTGTAATACGAGAACGGGAAAGTAGAAAACTAAATGGAATTGAAAAAGATCATTTCTAAAAATAAAAAAAAGCACAGTAGATCACATTCAAACAGTGGAATAACCTACAGGTTAAAAATTGTTAGTTTTCATAGATGTACAAGTCACCTAAATGTCAAATACAATTATTTATTCAATCAATAAATAATCTTTATCAAAGAAATCAAACATTATCACTTGTACATATTTTTCTTGATGTGCAATAACAAGAGTTAGGTATATAATAAGATCTAAAATCTTGACCCTGAAAAATATGAAGTATGTATGGAAATAATGTAATGTAACAGAAAGTAAAATCTCAACATCACGAATTTACTGTGTTGAAGACAAGTGTTTACTTGTAGTCTCGTCCTAAATCCCATGGATTCATGGTAGAAAAACTTGTAAATATAATGGTGTTAACTTCTAGCAGGCAGGTAAATACTCTACGTCTCTAGTTTGTAAAGTTGTACAGACAGCACAAGAAGTACAATTAATTTATATACAAAATGAATATGAAATGTTTGTCACCCATGTAGAAGATTCGGTACAGGCAAAGTTCTCTGTTCTATAAACCTCTGGATGTAATCAGATTTGAAATCAAAATCCCTCCTATGAGAAGAATCAATACGAGTACAACATATACAATTACAACATGGACTAGATCTCATAGCAATAATCTCTTGGGCACTAGGTCGCTTGGTAGGGTCTTTATCAATCATGAGTTTAATTAGGGTATGCAAATCATCAGATACATTGGACAGCTTTTCAATGTTTCCATCTCGAATGTGATGCCACATAGGACCATTCTTAGGTAGTGGTGTCACCCCGGATGCCTCATAGAGAGTCAGCCCCAACGCGAAAATATCAACTTTGGAGAGATTGTCAAAATTATTGTTGAGTAATTCTTTAGGCAGATAGCGACAGTCTCCTTCTTCCACTTCAAAATCATTATCTGCTATTACATGACCAAAGTCTCCCAACTTGTAATGTAGTTTCTCTGTGTTCATGGGTTCGTTGAGCTCACCTTGTGCCTTTACAATAAGAATATTGGCAGGTTTAATATCCATATGTATCATACGCATTTCATGCATACACCGCAGTCCTTCACTGACTTGGAATAAAAGTTGTTTGAGTGCCATCTCAGTGAATGTACATCTCTCTTGTATTATATTCTCTAGATTGCCTCCATTACAATATTCTAACTGTAGATACAAAACACCTTGGTCAGACCAGGATGAGAAATAGTTAACAATATGAGGAACACGAGATAGCAATGCATGAGCATGAATCTCTTTCTTGAAGATTTTCTCTTGTGCTGTATTTGCTACAGGTCGCTTGGTTCTCTTCACAGCGTAGGTCATTCCATCCATATACTTCAAACATTTGAATACTTCTCCAAAGTCCCCTGAGCCTAGAAGCTCTTCTTCTAGGAACTCCAAGGCATAGCGACTATGATCTATGGATGTAGAACTTATAGATTTGATATCAAACACAGGATGATGATCATCCCCACTATCTTCATCTGCAGCACGACATGTTGTAGTTGGGGATTTGGTATCTACATTATCAAAACTCCTTAGTAACTGCCTCTGTCTCTTTATATGGTACTGACGCTTGGCAGATTCTATACACATGCCCTCAGGTGAAAATATATTGGAGATCAGGACCTTTGAGGAATCCCTTGACGTGTGAAGATGTGAATTATTTATGAACAAGGAACTTTTAAAACTTTTTGGCGTTGGAGGGAAATCTCCCAAAGAAGGTTTCATGTGATACCTAGTGAAGGAAGAATGGGACTTAGCTATGGGTGTTGAGTTGGACTGAGGGGGCGTCATACGACCATTCTTGTCTTCATCATCACAGAACATCATTACATTGATACTAGGTTTATTCACCTGACTCCACGACTCACTGTCTTGTTTCTCTGGAGAATCAAATACCAACTTTTTCGTGGGTTTCATAAGGTGACTGTGTCCTGGATCAGGAGATTGAGGGTGTTGTGGCTGCATCATCATTTCCTCATCGCATGAAGAGTTGTTATCTGACTCTGACATGATCAGGGTTCGTTTAGCCCGAACTCTCTTGATAGGAGACGGGATACTCCTACTACTCAGGTCTCTCAAGCGATGACTCATTTTGGACTGTGGCTAGGACACTGAAATGAATAACATGGACCAAAACATTTAACACAACCTACGGAGAGAACTCAAGCCATCATCTTTTAGAAGAGAAATACAAGCTCAACATTCTTAATGTCATATAACAAGTTTTAATTATTATTAAAGTACAATATTGTTATCATTATGATAAGTAAGGGTCAAGATTTCAAGAGGGTCTTAATTTTTTGATCTTTGTAAAGTCAGCTTGTCAAAAATAATCGTGATGTAAGATACAGTGGAAATGTTTTGTTTACATAGTGTTAAAGTTTATTTAGCTTTAAGCTCAAAAACAAAATAGGTTGTTTCTTTTTGTCAGCTGTGATAGCACGTTGAAAGCAACAGTAAGATAAATAACGTTGTGCGTGGTTGGTATCCGGATGAGCGACCATCAGGGTAATTGCGTGCTGCTACCAAGAAGAGTATTGAATATTGGGATTTTTGTTATGAATATGGGGTATCATGGGGAAGCACAAAATTTCCCCGTTATTCCTCCCAAGGTCAAAACCAGATATGACCATTTGTCAAACATTCCGATAATGCAAAGTAATGTTTTCACTTACTGCACTTTTCCTTGAGCCAACATTAATTTTATTTTTATCAGACATATCAACCAGTAGTTCTGATAATGCAAAGTAATGTTTTCACTTACCGCACTTTTCCTTGAGCCAACATTAATTTTATTTTTATCAGACATATCAACCAGTAGTTCCCATAAAGCGTCGGCTAGAGCATTTCCAATTAAGAGGTCAATGGGTCAATAGAATGGTTCAATCGAAAAACACTTGAGTATTGTTGGGTTCAAATCTAGAATACAATGAAGTTCTGTCACAGTAAGTAGAAAATTTTGGCACTTGGTGTTGGTATATTTGAGAACTTAGAGAAAATGTATTCATATTCTCCAGTTCTTCTTCTTGACAGCATACATTTAATATGATTTAAAGTAAATTAATAACAATTTTCACTTTAATACAAAAACAAAAATTGATTCCGAAGACTAAAAACTAAAAAAAAAAAAAACCACTTTGTCCAATATTCCAACTTTCGATTTCCACGCGACAGCGACAGCAGGCGAAGCGAAGAGCAAAACAAAAAAATCTTGCGCATAGTTATGCGCATTGTTGATGTTCACGAATTCTACGGAAAGGTCGTAGTACAATTTTAACGAACTCAGCTTTGACTTTAAAAGATTTAAACTTCAAAGGGGGGGGATTAATAATGTATCAATCAATCACACACGTAATAGGGCATATGAATGGCATGAGTGCATTGTAAAAATTGTCCACAATTTTATGTTTTCCATGCAGCCCCAATGAGCGGAAAAAGTAGTGAATACTTAATTAGATACTACTGGATCAACAATTAAAATTAAAAATCAATAGGCAAGTAAACACTAATTGAAAATTACCAATCGAAATTATGTGAAGGTAAAATGCAGTAGACAATAAAATTTAGTTCCCAATAGAAATCATTTTATAATTCTACCAATAAAAAATACCATTTCTTTTTTCTTACTTAATTTATTAATAATGAAATACAAATAAAACATGTTGTACATAATTTGTCTCAAATTAAAGTAAATCTGTCTAAATCATTTTATAATTCTAACAATAAAAAATACTATTTCTTTTTTCTTACTTAATTTATTAATAATGAAATACAAATAAAACATGTTGTACATAATTTGTCTCAAATTAAAGTAAATCTGTCATATCTCTCCTTTCAAGATAATGAAAATTCTAATAATAATACTTTCTACCTCTTACACAATTTATAAATTATAAAATAATAATTAAAACTTGTTGTACATAATTAGTCTCAAGTCAAAGTAAATCTTTTATTTCTCTCTTCTCAAGATGATGACTTAAAAGAATAGTTAGTAAGTTGTTTTATCTAGTATATAAAAATCTAATCAAAAACATTGAAAGGCTTCCTTTTGGTAGATGCAATTGGTATCTCTTAATTTGTGGTTCAGGGATTTACAATACTATTGATCCAAAATGTAATTGTTATTTTTAGGGACCAAAACCCTTGATTTTACAAGCAATTTATTATAAAATGCGAAATGTAATTGTTATTTTTAGGGACCAAAACCCTTGATTTTACAAGCAATTTATTATAAAATGCCAAATCACCAAAAGCTTGGAGGCTACTATCAAACATGCAACCACCTCACAGGTATTAGTAATGGAAATGTTAGTTTGTCAATGAAACCAGCAACCACCAAATTAAATAATTTTAAATGTCCAAATATTTTATCCTTAGTGAGGGACTTCAGAACCCTCTTTAACCCCCCCCCCACATTAATACTTGGGTACTTACCTATAACACTACCAGAAGGAAGAGTAGCTAGTGTTTTCCCACTCCACTTCTTATTCAAAATGAGGGCGTCTCTTGGATCCTCACGCCTGAAATTATTCATAGAGAAAAGTCATCTTAATAATAATAATAATAAACAATTTTTTCCAAGATAATATTAGTCAGACATATTGAAAGATAAGGTGAAGTAATACCTACAGACCCATGCACCTACCCACTTTCAGAGATCAAGAAAAAAATATTTCAAAAACTTACTCTAATATAGCACCTAGTGAAAGTCCTGAAGGTAACTCAGTAGGCAAATCTTTCAGTGAATGTACAATAAAGTCAACACTTTGGTTTTCCAATGCAATTTCCAGTTCTTTGGTGAACAAACTTTTTTCTCCTATTTTGGGGAGAGCTTTATCCAGTATATTGTCACCAGTTGTATTCATAGACACTGAAAATTGATATAGTAATAAGAATTAGAATTTGGCTTGTCACTAAATAGAGGGTAAAACGTAAAACCCCTATCATTAAAAAACCTTGGCAGTTAAGTGTGCTTTGACAGTAAATCTTTTTTTTTTTTTCTTTCAAATAACAGAGAATGGTAGGCATATTAAAAAAAAAGTATTTAATATGAAAATATGCTCACCTATTTCAAAAGTTAAATGGTTATGAACTTCCTTGAGTTTATCTATTACATGGTTAGTCTGGAGTCATTAAAAAACCTTGGCAGTTAAGTGTGCTTTGACAGTAAATCTTTTTTTTTTCTTTCAAATAACAGAGAATGGTAGGCATATTAAAAAAAATGTATTTAATATGAAAATATGCTCACCTATTTCAAAAGTTAAATGGTTATGAACTTCCTTGAGTTTATCTATTACATGGTTAGTCTGGATTAAAGCAAGCTGAAACATATTAATAAAATGGACATTAGTTAGGTACTTTTAAAGAATTGGGATTCCAAAGTAAGATCAAAGGGAAGGTACAATTCTTTTGATCTTACCAAAATTCTCATTTTTTGTCTCATTTTAGGTGACTTACACTGTGGACCTCATAACAACATTTAGGACACTCCCAGAGCATTTTCCCAGTTTTCAAGATATTCCAAGATGTGGAATCAAGAATAAATACCGGTAATCATGCAGAAGTCACATCCGTGGAAAAGAAAAGCTCCTTTTTGTATTTAACCTAACCCTATAATAACACTAGGTGACTTACACTGTGGACCTCATAACAACATTTAGGACACTCCCAGAGCATTTTCCCAGTTTTCAAGATATTCCAAGATGTGGAATTAAGAATAAATACCGGTAATCATGCAGAAGTCACGTCCGTGGAAAAGAAAAGCTCCTTTTTGTATTTAACCTAACCCTATAATAACACTAAGCACTGCTCTAATTGTGAAAACTCCTTCTTGCATTTAACCTAACCCTATAATAACACTGGTCACTGCTTGTTTGTGCCAGTTCCTTTGGTAGCAATATTCCACGGACGTGACTTCTGCACAAGTACCTAAATACCAAGAAGAGTATTGAATATTGGGGTTTTTGTTATGAAAATGGGGTATCATGGGGAAGCACAAATTTTCTCCGTTATTCCTCCCAAGGTCAAAACCAGATATGACCATTTGTCAAACATTCCGATAATGATTACCGGTATTTATTCTTAATTCCACATCTTGGAATATTGAAGAGTATTGAATATTGGGGTTTTTGTTATGAATATGGGGTATCATGGGGAAGCACAAATTTTCTCCGTTATTCCTCCCAAGGTCAAAACCAGATATGACCATTTGTCAAACATTCCGATAAGAGCACAGCTCGAGTCTGTTAAGGTAAGTTCAAATCAAGTCTTGATAACTATAGTGTTTCAGTGAATAATAATTGTGCTTATTTATACTGCTCGCATAGGACTGAAAAGTCCCTTTACTCCAGCAGTAGGCTACTACTATTATTGTGGTCAAGATTTATACTGCTCGCATAGGACTGAAAAGTCCCTTTACTCCAGCAGTAGGCTACTACTATTATTGTGGTCAAATTCTCATATATTGAGGATAAAATTCCATACCTCGGCTGGATTGAACCCACGCCCTCCTGTTTACCAGGCGAGCGCCTTGACCACTATACCACCGAGGCAGGTTTGGGTATGGTTTACCACGCCCTCCTGTTTACCAGGCGAGCGCCTTGACCACTACACCACCGAGGCAGGTATAGAAGTATAACTATAGGTACATTGCCCTCCTGTTTACCAGGCGAGTGCCTTGACCACTACACCACCGAGGCATTGAACTGTGTAAAATGTAAATCATATGAAAAACGGCCCATGTAGACCCCCCAATGGCATAATTGAGTCCAAAATCCAATTATCTACATGTTAAACATTTTTGCTAAATTTAATCAAAGTAGGACAAGCCATTTGAGAGATATGGTGAAATTTATAAACTTAAGCCCATCACTTACACTCAGACCATTTGATAAACATGGCCGTCTCAACCTTTTTCCACTACACATGTTGAGAAGGTTTGACAGACATAGGTCTGTGAGACTGTAGTCTGTCAGATGGTCTGAGCATGAGTGGTGGACATTACAAAGTAAGTAAAAGTTGAATATTGGTAGGAAAAGATGCTATTTAGGTATGTAGACTGGTATGAAATACTGTCAGTAGCTTAATTTAGTAACAGGTTGCTCAGAATTATTTTATTTTTAATTTCCAGACCAAAAATGCATTTGAATTGCTCAACTGTGATGATCATGGATACCTTCTTAAGAAAGATGGCAGAGAACCAGGCTCATGTCGACCTGACATAGTACATCAATGCTTGCTTATGCTAATGGACAGTCCTCTGAATAGGGCAGGATTACTTCAGGTAAAACATTGCTAGTTCTAGTTTTATTTTATCCAAAAGGTGCTTTAACTCTAGCTACGGATAGTAGTAGGTCGTTTGTGCCTGTTCTAGTTTTAATGGCAAAAATATTAAAGACCTTGATTAATTTTTTATCAGTTGGTTCAATATTTAATGTAGGTACATACTTACCTAACTCTATAGATCTATGCCTAAACCCCATTATAATGTTATTGTTTTGCTCTTAGGTCTACATACATACTGAAAAAAATGTTCTGATTGAAGTCAATCCTCAGACAAGGATCCCAAGGACATTCAAGAGATTTGCAGGACTAATGGGTAAGTGTACCTACCTACTACTGATAAATACAAAGAATACTCAGGTTTTTTTTCTCTGTAATGTTCAAAGCCAATAGGGAGTGCAAGGGGGGGTGTGTTCTTGAAATGGGTGCTGGTCACTGATATTACCTACCTGGGCAAATTAAAAAAAAAAAAAAATCCTACCAAAATACTTAAAAAGGTTGCAATTTATGTGTGAATCAGCTGTTTTCATAATAATAAAAAGTGAAAATTAAACTTATATTCCACTTTTTTGTTATAGTGCAATTGTTACACAAGTTCAGTGTAAGAGCATCAGACAGCAATATTAAACTACTGAAAGTCATCAAGAATCCCATCACTCAGCATCTACCTGTGGGAGTGAGGAAAATAGGAACCTCATTCTCTTCAAGCAAGCTAACCAAACCAGCTGATCTAGTTCCGGCAGACGAACCCATTGTTATTGTCATTGGGGCTATGGCTCATGGGCAGGTAGGTACTATATTACTTGTTGATTAGCAGTCTGCACATGGTTTTTACTGTGAGAGTATTGTTGGTGATGAGATAGAACAACACAAAATGTACACTTTTTTATATATCAAATCACAAGAAGTCTTGCATTAAAATTACCATTATTCTGACATTTTTGATGGTGCATTGGCACATTCCATGGTACCTTCATTGGGGAAAATAAGGAATATGCTGATTCTGACATTTTTGATGGTGCATTGGCACATTCCATGGTACCTTCATTGGGGAAAATAAGGAATATGCTGATCATGACATTTTTGATGGTGCATTGGCACATTCCATGGTACCTTCATTGGGGAAAATAAGGAATATGCTGATAAGATTGTTGTGAGGAACAATTTAATTTACTAAGCTCATATTATACCCTTTTTCTCGTACTAGAAACGTATGTCCATGTTTCTGATTGTTTATGTCCCTCTGTGTTTCAGGTGGATACAGACTACACAGAAGGAAATATCTCCATCAGTAACTTCCCACTCTCAGCTGCATTGACCTGTACTAAACTGTGTTCAGCCTTTGAAGAAGCTTGGGGAGTAACGTGATTGATCTAAGGTACACATGATTCCTTTCTTGAGACCCATTCTATGATATCCTTCTCACTTCACAACTCTTGAGGCCTTGGGAGAAAAAATGATCCTCACGACAAGAAAAATTATGGAGTGTGAAATACATTTTGTATGTATTTCATTTTCTTAGCTCTCAGCATTTGTCCTAGAAAAAAATGATCCTCACGACAAGAAAAATTATGGAGTGTGAAATACATTTTGTATGTATTTCATTTTCTTAGCTCTCAGCATTGAGAAAAAAATGATCCTCACGACAAGAAAAATTATGGAGTGTGAAATACATTTTGTATGTATTTCATTTTCTTAGCTCTCAGCATTTGTCCTCTGGAGATTGGCTTGCATTGATGTAACCCATTTGTCTGAATTCTGGAAAACAAAATAAAAAGGAAGGAGGATAAAATCTTACCTTAGCTTGAACCCACAGCTTATTAGCAAGGACGTACTTATACAGTTTTCTCCCAAGCCCAATAATTATAAATTTCAAATTTTTAAGAAACCAATTTTCCCATAACACAACAAAGAGTAGTTACTTAACCTCTCAAAATTTTTTATATTCTGGTAAATCAGTGATAAATTTCCTCCATTCAAAAATATAAAATTAGCGCTTTGAATTTAATTTTACCTTCAAATATTTCTTCTTTTTCCAAGATAGGCAGGTACCATTGTTCCATATCTTTGAAGTTGAGATCTCCCCCCAAGTGGGGTGGCAAAATTTTCCGATCCATGTGCTGGTATAGCGACTCTAGGTCACCTTTGTGCCATTTTAACTGAAAAAAAAACAACCTCGTCACGTTAATCTTTAATTAAAAATAAATGTGTGCGTCTTCCGGCCGCTGCTCTAAAACGTTAAATGCGCCAGTTCCCAATGATTCACTTGAGCAAAATTGCACGTGCTTGGTGTATGGCTGTATGCTGTATACCATCTGAACAATCATGTGCTACTGACTTTTCCCTGCCCCAGAGGTAACCTACTTACCTTTGACTTGAAGCCCTCTCTCATGAAGGGTTTCATAGCAGTAAAGAAAGCATTGAATATAAATGGAGCATTGACCACATGAAATGCCACAAATCTCATCGGTATACAGTCCTGAAAAGTACGAGAGAAATGGTTATTATTAATCGATCCTATTTCAGAAAAAGTTTCTGGGCGTCCAAGGGGGTTTAAATCTTTCTAACACCGTGAGATACTAGGTCCCAAGGGCCATACCTATCTCACGGACAAGGAAAATCGAAAGAGGGAAAACAGTTGAGCTAGCAGATTTTTTATCTAGAACCTAACAGACTGAATGGCACAATAGAGCTAACGGGAAAAGACGACTAATAACACCGACTACCTATCTTCAATTCTTCACCAAAAAGGTGAAGAAGAAAAGACAGGGAACATCAAAAGACGCAGAAACAAAGTATGTACGTATGGCAACGCCATATTTCTCTGTATGTTCTTGAATGTTCAACGAGTAGGTACAGTGTTTAATCCACTAACACCTACCTGTAAAAATCTCATGATGGTCTTCATTTTGTACGGTGTACACCACTTCATAATTTTCAATGTAAAGTTGGTTGCATCCAATATGACAGAGGCCCCCAGGTCTTGCACATCTTCCTCCAAGGAGAGAAACTCCAGCACAATCATGATGATATCGCAAATCCTTTCGAAACTTTCTTTGTTTGGGTCTAGATCTCCTGTAAATGTGTTAAGTTTTATTTTATTACTATTTACATATTATGTTGTTAAGACGAGTTTTGGCTACAAATTTTACGAGTGGATGCCCTCCGCACTCAATCTTTGCTGTTTCTTTAGTAAGGGAAATTCAGGTTGATATACTCCCTGTTTGAAGTCCCCCAGCCAGACTATGCTGGTCTACTCCCTCTTTAACGTCCCTTAGCCAGACAACCATCATCCTTCCATATTTTTCTATCAACGATATTTGTGCCATCTCACCTAATCGAACCCACACCACTCGTCTTCCTTCATAATCTCTGCCCAACAGAGGAAATCCCAGATCCTGAGTTTTATTTTATTACTATTTGCATATTATGTTGTTAAGACGATTTTTGGCTACAAAAAGTTTTGGGTACAAATTTTACGAGTGGATGCCCTTCGCACTCAATCTTTGCTGTTTCTTTAGTAAGGGGATTTCAGGTTGGTATACTCCCTGTTTGAAGTCCCCCAGCCAGACTAAGCTGGTCTACTCCCTCTTTAACGTCCCTTAGCCAGACAACCATCATCCTTCCATATTTTTCTACCAACGATATTTGTGCCATCTCACCTAATCGAACCCACACCACTCGTCTTCCTTCATAATCTCTGCCCAACAGAGGAAATCCCAGATCCTAAGTTTTATTTTATTACTATTTACATATTATGTTGTTAAGACGAGTTTTGGCTACAAAAAGTTTTGGGTACAAATTTTACGAGTGGATGCCCTTCGCACTCAATTTTTGCTGTTTCTTTAGTAAGGGAAATTCAGATTGGTATACTCCCTGTTTGAAGTCCCCCAGCCAGACTAAGCTGGTCTACTCCCTCTTTGACGTCCCTTAGCCAGACAACCATCATCCTTCCATATTTTTCTACCCACGATATTTGTGCCATCTCACCTAATCGAACCCACACCACTCGTCTTCCTTCATAATCTCTGCCCAACAGAGGAAATCCCAGATCCATTCATCTCACCTAATCGAACCCACACCACTCGTCTTCCTTCATAATCTCTGCCCAACAGAGGAAATCCCAGATCCATGCGCACTAAGGAGGACAGTTTGCTCTTGGGACTTTTCACAACGTAGGCGTCGGGGTTTTCGATTTTGGCGCGAAAGTAGTCCTTGATCTGAAATGAAACATTTGATAGGTACCTAAGGCCAGCCACTCACTATCAGGTAGGCCTGACAAGTACACTTGATCCGGTCTACCTGATACCTGATGAGCACACACACTATCAGGTGTACCTACTTGTCAGGCCTAATTGATAGTGAGTGGCTGACCTAAGATGTGTTACCCCTTACGACTGTATTTTTCTTGTGGAATTCAGGATGAGTTATCTACGATTTCCGAACCCCGTTAGAATCCGGATTGCAAACCCCCCAAATTATCCTAGGATCGAAAAAGTGTAGTATCTTAAGTGGGTAGAAACTAAATTCCAAGGTTTAGCGGGGGACATTTCTACGGTTTCTACCCGGCTAGAATCGGGATAAAATCCGGGTACAGGATTGGATGGTTTCTACTCGGATCCTATCATCTTTTCTACCAGGATTCCACCTGGGTTCTACCCGGATTCTATCGGGGTTCTACCCGGATTCTATCTGGGTTTTACACGGATTCTATCTGAGTTCTACCCGGGTACAATCCTATTTTGGTTACTAGTTATATGCTCACCAGTGTGAACGACTGTGTGACGTCATACTCGCTGGCTTTTATAAATCGAATGAGGAAGTCATCCGTGGTTGAACACCTCAGAGCTGGTTCCCCTGAAAATGACAAGAATAAAACACCTCATTATACTGCTGCTTTACGTCTTTTGTATGAAAATCAAACTTTCATGCGCCTGTGTCTACAGTGTTGGGTTCGGGTTTGATTCCCGCCCCAGGCGAAATTTATCTTAAAGAAGTAAGGTTCGATTTCAGAACGGCTGGCTTTCTTCTATCGTGCCCGCCTCATCTTCGATTCCGGGACGATTATGCCTCTGTTACATACTGGACTCCGCACACAGGAACTATTTGATTCCCGCCCCAGGCGAAATTTATCTTAAAGAAGTAAGGTTCGATTTCAGAATGGCTGGCTTTCTTCTATCGTGCCCGCCTCATCTTCGATTCCGGGACGATTATGCCTCTGTTACATACTGGACTCCGCACACAGGAACTTCGTCAGAAAAGACCCCCATTTCAATGTACGAGTAATGTACAGAGTCTTCGTGTTAAAAATAACAATTTAATAATATGTAATTCGAACTTTTGACGTTCGCTCTCTCGGTACGCTTGATAAAGACAAACTTTTTGAAATGTCCAATTTCTCACCTTGTACCAAAGTCCTTAGAGATTCACACATATCCTTCAGTTCCTTATTGCTGTATTTAGAACTCCTGATAACACTCTTATCTATATCACCATCTTGAGCAGGAGCACCCATGATGATCGATCACAAAACACTTTACGTACTATTTTTATATTATTTTTTAAAAGCGGTTTTTTCACACTCTAATAAATAAAAATAAAAAAGGTTTTCAATGAGCTTAACTTTTTTTATTATTATTTTTCTATTGAGTTAGCGAGCGTTTTCTTATTTGTAACTATAGATGGTTTTTTCACACTAATAAATAAGAAAGGTTTTCAATGAGCTTAACTTTTTTATTATTATTTTTCTATTGAGTTAGCGAGCGTTTTCTTATTTGTAACTATAGAATTTCAAGTCACTATCACGTCACTTTTTTTCTTTTATATTATTTATTAAAAGTGGTTTTTTCACACTCTAATAAATAAAAAAGGTTTTCAATGAGCTTAACTTTTTTTATTATTATTTTTCTATTGAGTTAGCGAGCGTTTTCTTATTTGTAACTATAGATATGTATAAACGAGGAGTAAAAATTTCAGAACTGCGAGGAACTCATGTGTTTCGGTAGTCAAAGTGGGGCATCTGATTTATGTAGGTACCCTCTAATTAGTAGGAAAAAATCTCGGCACTACCTACCGTACTGAGATGTGGGAGGCTCAAGCTCAGGAGACTTTGCGTCAGATTCAATTAGTGGGAACCTAGGAACTCATTTTTTTTTTCGTGTAGTAGGTATACCAGTATAGGTACATATTTTCTATATGATAGATTTTGAGGAAAACAACTTATTCGAGTATGTATTTTGTAGGTATCCTAATATAAGTGTTTTGCCCCGGACGGGAATCGGGCTCGCGACCTAGCGCCTACAAGGCAGACGCGCTACCCTCCAAGCTAACTAGGCTGGGTTTTAGAGCTTTGCATCTTCATTGATGCAAAGCTTCATTTTACAGCTAACTAGGCTGGGTTTTAGAGCTTTGCATCTTCATTGATGCAAAGCTTCATTTTACAGCTAACTAGGCTGGGTTTTAGAGCTTTGCATCTTCATTGATGCAAAGCTTCATTTTACAGCCAACTAGGCTGGGTTTTAGAGCTTTGCATCTTCATTGATGCAAAGCTTCATTTTACAGCTAACTAGGCTGGGTTTTAGAGCTTTGCATCTTCATTATTGGTAAAAAAAAAATCCAGGGAAAGTTCAATACATTGAGGTGGTTAACTTTGGACCCATTTGAGGACTCCTTATGAGGGGCAAAACTTGCAAAAACTAATAGTCGGATCCACAACGCGAGTTAAATTTAAGTTAACTCTTGGATTAAGCAACCTGATTGGCTGAAATTTTTTGAAATCCTAGAACTAGAACAACCCTTATCTGTTCAGGATAAAATCCGCCACGAGCAAGAATCAAACCTGGGATCTGGCGCTTATAAGTCTACCCTCCAAGCACTGCGTCCTTTGCAAAAGTAGAAAACTTTGTGAGTAAAAGAGATCGATCAGATGTCCACTGATTTTCAGATTCTAAATCTATGTTATGAAATCAGAACAAGGCAATCAAAATTTCTAAAATCACTTTTTTTAATTTATTATTACTAGGTATTCACAAAAAAATAATACAAGAAGAAAAGTGGAAATTACAAATTAAATATATTTATTCAACTATTCAATTTTCATAGTAAATTTAGACTAAAATACATGGAAATAATAGAATAGACCTAGAGTTTCAAGAAGTCTTAGTACGGGAACTATTGGGGGAGGAAAATGGTAAAGAAGAAAGTGTAAAATCCAAAAGGAAGAAATAAACATCATGGTATCAATACCTATACCTACGTTTTCACAACGTTCAAACAGTTCATTGGTACGTAGGTAACTATTAATCAAGTTTCTAGCAGTTAGGGCTATCAATCAATCATTGTTTTTGCTTAAAATTGAGTAGCATGTAATACAAGTCTGTAAACAAACGTCAAACAGTAAATATTAATAATATAAGATCCAGGCACAGTCAGATCCCCGGTAAAAATGAGCGGATACAGCAATTGATCATAGATCATTGCAGAGACAAAAACCCCAGCCAAGCTAGGATAGTCGTGTAGTGAAATTTATGTATTCAAGCTACCTAACTTAAAGGTATGTTTGTTCTAGCAGTGAAATATTAAGACATACCTCTTAATATTTCATGGATACAAATACTGAAAATCCCCAAGGTAAAAAATGAATTACAAACTTGTGTAAAAAGAACATTATTTAAAATTTATTTCCCTAGCAGCCTAGCTTACACCCACGACTCGATTGCCGCTGCTAGGTAAGAAAAAGAAAAAATCTATAGAAAATTGGAAACTCTTTTCTCTATTTTGATTTCTGTTCACCGTGAGAAAGTCCGACTCCGCAAATCAATTAATTCAGACTGGAAAGACTGGACAGGTCGGATTAGTTGACATTGACATCAGATACGTCAAAGTGTGGCATGATATTTATGTAAATGAATATGCATTTGTGTATAGGTACATGGTACATATCTGAAACAAAACGTCAGAGGCGCTATAAGGTTGTGATTTATTAGGAAGGGGAGAGAGAGGAACTGTAAATTCTAGTATTCACCATATTACGGTCAAGTAGGTAGGGGAGACCGGGGCGTGTTCGGACGCTTTTCACTTTTTGATTTTTTAAATTTTTTTCTCAAATGATATTGGAAAACTTTAACTACCATCGGATAGCAAATTTTCCTGGCTATAGCATGGTATCAACAAAACCATTATTAAACAATTATCTTTCCTCTGGTTTTGAAAAAAGTGAACATAGATTTTTGTCCGAACTGGCCCCGTGCTCGGGGCGTGTTCGGACAGTATATGGGGTTTGTTCGGACACATTTAACACTTTTTGTCTTCACCAAAAACTATATGTATTTGAAATGTTAGAATGGTTTTTATAAAAATGTCTTTTCAGATTATCATGTGATATACATAATAAATAACAAAAGTATGAAATGTTTAAACAAATTGGTTTATAACACTGTGGTCCGGTTAAACACAGAAATAATCATCAACAATACAGAAAGAGGAGGTTTGGAGCCGCCCGGC
>NW_007377465.1:476835-508698 GCF_000475195.1 Diaphorina citri
AGCAGAAGGAGGTAGGACGGAGCTTGACGCAGCAGAAGGAGGTGGGACGGAGCTTGACGCAGCAGAAGGAGGTAGGACGGAGCTTGACGCAGCAGAAGGAGGTGGGATTGAGCTTGACGCAGCAGAAGGAGGTGGAACGGAGCTTGACGCACTGGAAGATGATGGGGTGGACCTTGGAGCTTGACGCACTGGAAGATGATGGGGTGGACCTTGGAGCTTGACGCACTGGAAGATGATGGGGTGGACCTTGGAGCTTGACGCACTGGAAGATGATGGGGTGGACCTTGGAGCTTGACGCACTGGAAGATGATGGGGTGGACCTTGGAGCTTGGAGCTTGACGCAGCAGAAGGAGGTGGAACGGAGCTTGACGCACTGGAAGATGATGGGGTGGACCTTGATGCAGCAGAAGGAGGTGGAACGGGGTTTATCGCAGCTGCATTCTGAACTTTCTTCAAAATTGAAAATAAAGTGCAGCAAGGCATCATGTGGGCTCGGGCCGATTCTCGAATACTTATGGATTTTGACAAAGCATCAAGTAAAAAAAAGGGTTAAAAAGTTATTTAAAATGGGTCAACATAAGTTAGGTGGGTATACCTACATAAAACAGACCTGATTACCAAATTTTTATATTAAATTAACTATAGATATAGGACAAAGTAGGTACAAACTCCGATGCCGGCCGCTGCTCTAAAACGTTAAATGCGCCAGTTCCCAATGATTCACTTGAGCAAAATTGCACGTGCTTGGTGTATGGCTGTATGCTGTATACCATCTGAACAATCATGTGCTACTGACTTTTCCCTGCCCCAGAGGTAACCTACTTACCTTTGACTTGAAGCCCTCTCTCATCGGCCGCTGCTCTAAAACGTTAAATGCGCCAGTTCCCAATGATTCACTTGAGCAAGATTGCACGTGCTTGGTGTATGGTATACCATTTGAACAATCATGTGCTACTGACTTTTCCCTGCCCCACTCAAACCTAGAGGTAACCTACTTACCTTTGACTTGAAGCCCTCTCTCATGAAGGGTTTCATAGCAGTAAAGAAAGCATTGAATATAAATGGAGCATTGACCACATGAAATGCCACAAATCTCATCGGTATACAGTCCTGAAACGTACGAGTGAAATGGTTATTATTAATCGATCCTATTTCAGAAAAAGTTTCTGGGCGTCCAAGGGGGTTTAAATCTTTCTAACACCGTGAGATACTAGGTCCCAAGACCTATCTCAAGAAATGGTTATTATTAATCGATCCTATTTCAGAAAAAGTTTCTGGGCGTCCAAGGGAGTTTAAATCTTTCTAACACCGTGAGATACCTATCTCACGGACAAGGAAAATCGAAAGAGGGAAAACAGTTGAGCTAGCAGTTTTTTATCTAGAACCTAACAGACTGAATGGCACAATAGAGCTAACGGGAAAAGACGACTAAAAACACCGACTACCTATCTTCAATTCTTACCTATCTCACGGACAAGGAAAATCGAAAGAGGGAAAACAGTTGAGCTAGCAGTATTTTATCTAGAACCTAACAGACTGAATGGCACAATAGAGCTAACGGGAAAAGACGACTAAAAACACCGACTACCTATCTTCAATTCTTCACCAAAAAGGTGAAGAAGAAAAGACAGGGAACATCAAAAGACGCAGAAACAAAGTATGTAGGCCATACCTATCTCACGGACAAGGAAAATCGAAAGAGGGAAAACAGTTGAGCTAGCAGATTTTTTATCTAGAACCTAACAGACTGAATGGCACAATAGAGCTAACGGGAAAAGACGACTAATAACACCGACTACCTATCTTCAATTCTTCACCAAAAAGGTGAAGAAGAAAAGACAGGGAACATCAAAAGACGCAGAAACAAAGTATGTACGTATGGCAACGCCATATTTCTCTGTATGTTCTTGAATGTTCAACGAGTAGGTACAGTGTTTAATCCACTAACACCTACCTGTAAAAATCTCATGATGGTCTTCATTTTGTACGGTGTACACCACTTCATAATTTTCAATGTAAAGTTGGTTGCATCCGGTAGGTACAGTGTATAATCCACAAACACCTACCTGTAAAAATCTCATGATGGTCTTCATTTTGTACGGTGTACACCACTTCATAATTTTCAATGTAAAGTTGGTTGCATCCAATATGACAGAGGCCCCCAGGTCTTGCACATCTTCCTCCAAGGAGAGAAACTCCAGCACAAGATTGCACGTGCTTGGTGTATGGCTGTATACCATCTGAACAATCATGTGCTACTGACTTTTCCCTGCCCCAGAGGTAACCTACTTACCTTTGACTTGAAGCCCTCTCTCAAGTACCAGGTACAGTGTTTAATCCACAAACACCTACCTGTAAAAATCTCATGATGGTCTTCATTTTGTACGGTGTACACCACTTCATGATTTTCAATGTAAAGTTGGTTGCATCCAATATGACAGAGGCCCCCAGGTCTTGCACATCTTCCTCCAAGGAGAGAAACTCCAGCACAATCATGATGATATCGCAAATCCTTTCGAAACTTTCTTTGTTTGGGTCTAGATCTCCTGTAAATGTGTAGGCAAGTTTTATTTTATTACTATTTACATATTATGTTGTTAAAGGGTCTAGATCTCCTGTAAATGTGTTGAGTTTTATCATTGATCATAGATCATTGCAGAGACAAAAACCCCAGCCAAGCTAGGATAGTAGTGTAGTGAAATTTATGTATTCAAGCTACCTAACTTAAAGGTATGTTTATTCTAGCAGTGAAATATTAAGACATAACTCTAATATTTCATGGTTACAAATAGTGAAAATCCTCAAGGTAAAAAATGAATTACAAACTTCTGTAAAAAGAACATTATTTAAAATTTATCCTCTTAATATTTCATGGTTACAAATAGTGAAAATCCTCAAGGTAAAAAATGAATTACAAACTTCTGTAAAAAGAACATTATTTAAAATTTATTTCCCTAGCTTTACACCCACGACTCGATTGCCGCTGCTATAGGTAATAAAAAGAAAAAGTCTATGGAAAATTGGAAACTCTTTTCTCTATTTTGATTTCTGTTCACCGTGAGAAAGTCCGACTCCGCAAATCAATTAATTCAGACTGGACAGGTCGGATTAGTTGACATTGACATCAGATACGTCAAAGTGTGGCATGATATTTATGTAAATGAATATGCATTTGTGTATACTGTATAGGTACATGGTACATATCTGAAACAAAACGTCAGAGGCGCTATAAGGTTGTGATTTATTAGGAAGGGGAGAGAGAGGAACTGTCTAATTTAAAACAATCTACAAGGGATTTCTAAAAAGGTGTTCCTTTAATTAAAATTAACCCGGAAAAAATAATTACGTCAAAGTGTGGCATGATATTTATGTAAATGAATATGCATTTGTGTATAGGTACATGGTACATAATATCTGAAACAAAACGTCAGAGGCGCTATAAGGTTGTGATTTATTAGGAAGGGGAGAGAGAGAGAGGAACTGTCTAATTTAAAACAATCTACAAGGGATTTCTAAAAAGGTGTTCCTTTAATTAAAATTAACCCGGAAAAATTAATATCTGTGGTTGCCTCTCTGGTAACAAACAGTACAAAAGAAGTTACAAGGATCTGGGGTGTACAATTTTTATGGTCGCCTGGAATTTATTTCGAGTATGCAATGTGCTAAGGATTGAACACAACTAATAGTCGGATGCACAACCTGATTGGCTGAAATTTTTTTGAAATCCTAGAACTAGAACAACCCTTATCTGTTCAGGATAAAATCCGCCCCGAGCAAGAATCAAACCTGGGATCTGGCGCTTATAAGTCAACCCTCCAAGCACTGCGTCCTTTGCAAAAGTAGATAACTTTGTGAGTAAAAGAGATCGATCAGATGTCCACTGATTTTCAGATTCTAAATCTATGTTATGAAATCAGAACAAGGCAATCAAAATCTGGCGCTTATAAGTCTACCCTCCAAGCACTGCGTCCTTTGCAAAAGTAGAAAACTTTGTGAGTAAAAGAGATCGATCAGATGTCCACTGATTTTCAGATTCTAAATCTATGTTATGAAATCAGAACAAGGCAATCAAAATTTCTAAAATCACTTTTTTTAATTTATTATTACTAGGTATTCACAAAAAAATAATACAAGAAGAAAAGTGGAAATTACAAATTAAATATATTTATTCAACTATTCAATTTTCATAGTAAATTTAGACTAAAATACATGGAAATAATAGAATAGACCTAGAGTTTCAAGAAGTCTTAGTACGGGAACTATTGGGGGAGGAAAATGGTAAAGAAGAAAGTGTAAAATCCAAAAGGAAGAAATAAACATCATGGTATAGGTATAGGAAAATATCTTGATTCTTGTTGGCATGCTAAGCAAGATGTGATAAGAAAACCATCTTCAACAACCAATTAACGTAAGTGAACATCAAATAAAGTGAGCTGTATAACAGCTTTCCAATAAGATGCACACATCTTCAAAATAAAATCGGAAATGCCTAGATTTTCCCAAAATCTCTTGTACATTGTGATGGAGACAAAGTCCCAAAATAATCCAGCAAGAAGCAAAATGAAATAAAAAATTGTGATGCTAAGCAAGATGTGATTAGAAAACCATGTTCAACAATCAATTAACGTAAGTGAACATCAAATAAAGTGAGCTGTATAACAGCTTTCCAATAAGATACACACATCTTCAAAATGAAATCGGAAATGTCTAGATTTTCCCAAAATCTCTTGTACATTGTGATGGAGACAAAGTCCCAAAATAATCCAGCAAGAAGCAAAATGAAATAAAAAATTGTACTAAATAATTATTTAAATTTTAAATCTCATTACAACCACACAAAAATTAAATAATGTTAATGGCATAAAGTACCCTAATGCTATTATTTAGAAATTTATCACGAAAAGAGCGAATGGTTGTGGGTCATTTTGGTTTTATTAAAAAAATTGTCATTTCTTTTCGGTCAATTCTCACTTAGGACTAAGTAAAAGTCTTCGTCAAAGTTTAGACTTCGAGGAAAATCTCACTCATTAACTGCTGGACCGAACACCAGAATGTCGAACTTGACCAAAACAGCATTTGTTCAATCGTTAAACCAATTTCAATTTTGAAAAGGCCAAAATGAAAATCGTAAAAACTAGTGAATTTCAAACACAAGAGTGAAAAAAAAAAAAAAGATTAGAACTATTATGAAAATGACAAAAGATCACTAAAGCAGAAAGTCAAACAAACCCCCCGAAGCTTTTAAAAATCAAACTTCAGAGAGTGAAAAACTAAATTATCCTAAGTAATATTTGAAAATCTCAAACCTAAAAAATAATTAAAAATATTCAACAAAGAAAAACAAAATTCATAATTTTTACATTTTTTTTAATTTTTTATACTATTTAAAACCAAACAAAACAGAGAGAAAAAAAAAGAATAACGAAAATGGTTTATTTATTTAATGGATGTGAGCATATGAGGTAGTGTCCCATGTAGTGATATATCTTTTTCTGTTCTTAAGGAGGGCTCCTTGTAAAATTGATAATGAAATTGACTCTAGAGTGGAATGCAACCAATAGATGAGTTAATGCTGGTAGTAGACTATAGCTCCATTATAGTAGTCAACTTCTCAAAGAACTAAGGATAAAATTTCATGCCTCGGCTAGGATTGAACCCGCGCTACCCTGTTTAGTCCTTTGATCAAGGCAACTAATATTTGAAGAATAATATTGAATTTTAAGTAGATTTGTCCAATCCGAAACATAATTAATTGGAGTTAAGTACGATTCTTGGATATAGGAATTGTAGTAACTTCGATTTCGGGACGATAAGATCTTAGTTCCCTCTGTCAAACCTCTTTAAAAAAAGTACTCAGAGAGTCAGTCGACTCCGACTCGCCAGGTATGAAAGCGGTGTAACATTGATACCCAGTGTAACATATTACAGTCAATAAATGAACTGAATTGTTCTGTAGCAATAGGTCAACTGTCAACGGTGATTAAATTACACAAATGTAAAGGATAGCATTTGATATCACATCATGTACTAAAACACTAACTCCACATTCACAAACAGATCCTTTTGAAATTTTAATTGAAAAACATAAAAGAATGGAAAAGCACTCTGTTCCGTTCTCACTTCCCAATCGTCCAACAACTATTTACACCTGCCCGACTTTTTTAAACAATGAGAATAGGAATAGAGCATTTTCTCCATCTTTTGAAGCATAAGCCGGGAAGTGTAAATAGTCACTCAAGGCCGATTTACATATAGCATGGAGAGACATATTTTCAACCAATCAAAAGCGTATTTGGCTCATCTGATAAGAATACGAATAGAGCATTTTCTCCATCTTTTGAAGCATAAGCCGGCAAGTGTAAATAGTCACTCAAGGCCGATTTACATATAGCATGGAGAGACATATTTTCAACCAATCAAAAGCGTATTTGGCTCATCTGATGGGTTTAAAAGGTGTCTGTTAGTACCGTATTGGCCAATAGTAAAGCAACCTTAGTTGTATTCGATTAATGCATTCAAACTTGGCTGAACCAATAAGATTCCGCTTTGGACGTAAACACAGTGAAATGTCACAATGTCATTGGTTCAGTCATGTGACTGAATTAAATTTCACATAATGGAATACAACTCTTCATTCGGGCGCGAGTTTAGCGACAAATATAAACGAACGTACTGTCCGTAAATAAAAGCCTTTTCATAGGAAAGATTCACACAAGTCGCCAACCCGTTCACATATCGAAGTCAATATCCGGGACCATCTGGTCAGGGGGCGAGTAGGTCTGAGTCTCAGGTGAGCTATCTCTACTTTCCCTTAGCCACGGATGATGCAAGGTGTCCTCTGAGCTAAGTCGTTCGCTAGGATCTCTCCTCAGGAGCGACCGAATGAGACATTTGGCTTTAGACGACAGCGTGTCGGGAGTGATGAACTGACCTCGGCTTATCTTGAGAAACAGGGACGTGTGTTCGCTGTCGTTGAACGGATACCTGAGGGAAAACAGAAAGGATACACGACATTAGAACGTGAAGGATAAGAAATTTGAGGGTAACTAGTAACTATGAGTAGGGGTGCAATAGTCCTACATACTGGACTCCGTCCACAGGAATTTGGTCAGAAAAGACCCCCATTTCAATTTAATTTAATTATGAGTAGATACAACCTTGTTCGAGGATTAAACCTTGGTCAATCGGTCCATAAGTTTAAAAGGTACTTTTGTTTGAAAATAGTGTTGGAGTGTCAATTATCTCATCCAGTAGTCATATAAATAAAATGTCCAAGTATGGAGAAAGACTATTTGTACGTAGGTATAAGATTAAGCTCAAACAAATTAATTCCTATTAGAGCTTGGCATAGGGATATCCTATTAAATAAAACTTGGGCGCCGTGTTCTACATCAATCACTAAGGCTTTCACCCATGCAGTCCTTTATCATATCCTACCCGCCTACTATATCTACGTATAAAACTATATACATTTAATAAAATAATGTATTATGTATTCTACTGTTTGAAAACTGTTATAATGATAAACTACTCCTTCCGTAGCCCTAACACTCTTAAATCACTGTGCCGCGTAAGAAAAGAAAAGTTTTTCTTACAGTGTGTTTTTTTTACAGTTTTTGACCTTATCAGGGAATGTCTATCTTTATTTTACTTACAGCGGTAAAATACACAAATCTACGTAAAAGGACCTAGTTCTATCCCTCGAAAAAGATACAACCTCTCTTAGGTACTTTCCGTGTCCGTGAGACAAGTATAATACCTATCTCACGGTCTTCGAAGGATTGAGATTTAAAATTTTAAAACCTTTTGGGCTCCCACAAACAATGGGACAACTTCCATATTCAATGGTTACAAATTATAACCGAGTATTCCATAGGAACTTCTAAGGTCTACAGGAGAGAAAAGCCGTAAGAAAAGAAAAGTTTTTCTTACAGTGTGTTTTTTTTTACAGTTTTTGACCTTATCAGGGAATGTCTATCTTTATTTTACTTACAGCGGTAAAATACACAAATCTACGTAAAAGGACCTAGTTCTATCCCTCGAAAAAGATACAACCTCTCTTAGGTACTTTCCGTGTCCGTGAGACAAGTATAATACCTATCTTACGGTCTTCGAAGGATTGAGATTTAAAATTTTAAAACCTTTTGGGCTCCCACAAACAATGGGACAACTTCCATATCCAATGGTTACAAATTATAACCGAGTATTCCATAGGAACTTCTAAGGTCTACAGGAGAGAAAGGACTCAAGTTTCGCACTCATATGCACAGACTGTACCATGACAATGACTTTGCAAATTACTTGACCCCACCCTCAGAGCTACACCCTGTATTCGTTGCAATCTACAGGCTGTATCAAAAAGAATGATCTCGGAATTCGTCTGATAGTAGAGAAGTAGATTCCAGTCCTAGCTATGGCAGAGACTTTAATTGAAAAACATTGGTGCACTGGTTAACGCGTTGGACTTTGGATCTGGAGGTTGGTGGTTCGAGTCCAAGTAAAGTCATAAAATTTACTGACTTAGGTGTAATAGTTGGGGAACGTGACAAGCATATAAGTATGCTTAACACAATTAAAAAATGATTTTTTACTAAAGCAGCTTCTCACATTATCATGCCCCATACTACTTATTTCAGCCCTAATACTCCTAATAGCCACATCTCAAAACGATTCATCCAAAGACCTCGTTGGTCAACACCCTATAATCCAATATGTCAGACACATATGCAACTGAAGTGTTGCGCCCAGACTAACTACTAATCCCCACCCAATCGCTAATGATGACATGGGTGTATGTGCCCAGGCTCAACCCATGGACCTTACCCATAAAACCATACTGTTTCAAAAACACCCAAAAAACATTCCCAATAGATACGAGTGCTTTATTTAGACTGTCGAATTAGGACATGTAGTCCCTTTATCTCAACAGTTTAATAGAATCGAGTCGGAAAACAGTTTTTGGGTGTTGGTCTTGGGTATGTCTGATATATGTCTCTGAAGGAATGTGGACATAATGTCGAATGCTCTAATGTCTGTGTTGACTTGTCGTATTGTCTACTGGTTTATAAGTAGATATTCATCTGGACTGAATGCTACATTGGGCTCGTTTGTGAACTTTATCCTACACAGGTATAGGGTTCGTTCTCGGAACGGCTGGCTCTCTCCTATCCTGTGCTCCTTTTTGCTTCGATTTCTGGACGATAAGACCTTAGCAGGTATAGTTTCCTCTATCAAATCGTTCTATTGTTTGTATTGTACCAAATACCTAAGACCTTGTTTAGACTGCGGGAGTAAAGGGACTTTTCAGTCTCATTCTGGCAGTATGAAAGGAAGCCCTTGAGTGGAACTCCCAAAGCCGTTCTATTGTTTGTATTGTACCAAATACCCAAGACCTTGTTTAGACTGCGGGAGTAAAGGGACTTAACAGTCTCATTCTGGCAGTATGAAAGGAAGCCCTTGAGTGGAACTCCCAAAGAATTCGGTGAGTTGGCCGGCCGCGTAACACTTGGCGAAGAACAGCCGAACAAGAAATCGCCCAAGAACAAAAATCCGGGGGAGAAATCAAGTCGAAGGCCCAGAATCGTGTCCGCCGGCGTTCCTTTGTTGAGGCACTCTTACGTCCCCCTCGGGATTAAAGGACATAAGTCAAATCTGGCAGTGCAAGCAGGGTGTATCTATTCTACCGTTATAATGGTTTCGTTTACTCACCTCCCCACTAGCATGGTATACAGGATGACTCCGAGACTCCAAACATAAGTCAAGTCAAGTCAAATCTGGCAGTATAAGCAGGGTGTATCTATTCTACCGTTATAGTGGTTTCGTTTACTCACCTCCCCACTAGCATGGTATACAGGATGACTCCGAGACTCCACATGTCAGCCGCTCTCCCCGAGTACCTAGCGTGGGACCTCAGTATCTCCGGACTCACATAGGCAGGACAGCCTCGCTTGTCTTGGAGCTCGTCATTATCACTATCCTCTAGAACTACGGCGTCCTCTAGGGTTTCCAGCTTGATACTGTCCCTGGAACATAAGAACCAACATACAAGTTGTTAATAAACACATAAGAACCAACACACTGACACAAGTTGTTATTAAACACATTAGAACCAACAGACAAATTTTATTAAACACATAAGAACCAACAGACAAGTTGTTATTAAACACATAAGAACCAACAGACAAGTTGTTATTAAACACATAAGAACCAACAGACAAATTGTTATTAAACACATAAGAACCAACAGACAAGTTGTTATTAAATGCATGAAGTTGTTATTAAACACATTAGAACCAACAGACAAATTTTATTTAACACATAAGAACCAACAGACAAATTTTATTAAACACATAAGAACCAACAGACAAGTTGTTATTAAACACATAAGAACCAACAGACAAATTGTTATTAAACACATAAGAACCAACAGACAAGTTGTTATTAAACACATAAGAACCGACAGACAAGTTATTAAACGCATAAGAACCAACACACAAGTTGTTATTAAACACATGAGAACCAACAGACAAGTTGTTAAAAAGGGTAACCTAGACTACCTAGAGGGATTAAAAAAAAAAAAGAAGAAGTAGAAGACAATGTGTTGACTGATGAAGGAAGAGCCCCAGGTCTATGGTATCTAGAAGAGAAATGCCATAGACCTAAGCTACATAAGAACCAACACACAAGTTGTAATTAAACACATGAGAACCAACAGACAAGTTGTTAAAAAGGGTAACCTAGAGGGATTAAAAAAAAAGAAGAAGAAGAAGAAGAAGTAGAAGACAATGTGTTGACTGATGAAGGAAGAGCCCCAGGTCTATGGTATCTAGAAGAGAAATGCCATAGACCTAAGCTGTATGCTCCTCAGTCGACACAAACTTCAGCTATTCTGCTGAGGTTTCAGACTTCAGCTATTACGCTGAAGTTTTAGACGAAGAGTCAGTTCAATGTTTACTGTGCTTGTGAATTAAAATTAAGTGGGTTGAGAAAAAATAAACTAAACTAACACGTGTCTTGTCAGGCCGATTACCTGTCTAAATCATTCAACGCCTAGATGGCGCTTTGAAAGTTAGACTTCAGCTATTACGCTGAAGTTTTAGACGAAGAGTCAGTTCAATGTTTATTGTGCTTGTGAATTAAAATTAAGTGGTTTGAGAAAAAATAAACTAAACTAACACGTGTCTTGTCAGGCCGATTACCTGTCTAAATCATTCAACGCCTAGATGGCGCTTTGAAAGTGTTATAATCCATAGAGAAAACAGTAGATACAAGGCTCAAGGCATTCAAATTACTTGAAGAAATCTGGTCAGCAAACTAATTCAATCATAATTATTTTGAATATTAAAATGTATATTGAACACAAGCTATTGGAACAAGATAATTTGGATCAACTTTTCATGACAAGGGGGCTCCAGACAGCAAATTATTGCCTCTCACCATGGACAGTCTGTGGGACACACTTCATGTTAGGGTGAAGTGCTATAGTCATTATGTACTGATTTGGCAATGCGATTTGTCTGACACTAAGCTTGACGTCGAGACCCAACATGGAACCACAGATTCCAAAAAAGCGCAGATCGCTATCACTACCACCTATCAATCACTCTTAACGTCTTAACACCCCCTTCATAGTGCACGCATTATTCAACCTGGTCAACCAGAGTTTTTAATCTAATATAAACACACACAACCAAATCTCTTGCAATAACAATTTATTATTAAACAATATCAGCAAATAGTTACAGTAGGTCGTTCGCGCCGAAAAAAATGACGCATCATAAGCTCCAAGTAAAGGCTTGGTAGGCAAGTACTCGATATCCAAGGAATTTGTATCAGAAGAGCTCCAAAGTTATCGTTCCTTTGATAAACGTTCCAAAACCGAACGCTCCAAATGGGCGAAAATTTCCCAACCTAATGCCTTTTCCCCAACAGTCCAGTTCATCCAGCACTCAGACTTCAACAAACTTGTCACATGACCCCGTGTCGGTGCGTCTCAAAGTCTGCCCGACTCTGATGTGAATGATGCAATGACAATTGACAAACCTCTGATAACGCTAGAATAGGGAACAAACCCCATTGTTCTCCTTACATTGTACATCACGGAATTGTTTGCTCTACTCAAATATATTGACAAACTTCGCATCGTGTTCACATGTGCCAGGCAGTTTTTATTATTATTATTTATTTATTTTTTGTTTTTCTCTTGCGTGATAAAATGTTTGCCACTCGCGCGTCATACACAGTTTTTTGTCAACATGTTGTAATTGTCTCCGAATATGAATTTCGTCACAAGACGAAAGCATTGGAAATTCGGAAACGTTGATTTTGACCTGCAAGGCATTACCCAATATGCACATTATGCACTCGTGAAATACCCATAAGGAATGGGGATTTTCCTATGGACAGTCTGTGGGACACACTTCATGCTAGGGTGAAGTGCTATAGTCATTATGTACTGATTTGGCAATGCGATTTGTTGGACACTAAGCTTGACGTCGAGACCCAACATGGAACCACAGATTCCAAAAAGCGCAGATCGCTATCACTACCACCTATCATTATACATACAACAAACGATGCGACGCACCGTTTCATCCCCTAACGTATGTGCATATGGACAGTCTGGGACACACTTCATGTTAGGGTGAAGTGCTAGTCATTATGTACTGATTTGGCAATGCGATTTGTTTGACATTAAGCTTGACGTCGAGACCCAACATGGAAATTGGAACCACAGATTCCAAAAAAGCGCAGATCGCTATCACTACCACCTATCATTATACATACAACAAACGATGCGACGCACCGTTTCATTGCCTCTCACCAGTACTTACCTAATCACAATCACTCTTAACACCCCCTTCATAGTGCACGCATTATTCAAACAGAGTTTTTAATCTAATATAAACACACACAACCAAATCTCTTGCAATAACAATTTATTATTAAACAATATCAGCAAATAGTTGTAACGTCACAATGAAACATCAACCCTCGATTATAATGAGCATGGAACAAGTAATGTAGGAAGGGATGGGCTAGAAACACTACTGAAGGGCTGGGGTGGCTCCAGTCTATTTGTTTTTCATTATCAGTACAAGAAAAACTTTCCGGACTGGGGCGGTATGGGGAAAGTTTCAGGTAATTTCAGATCTAATGAGGGAGCTCTCCCACACCCACTTTGCCAAAAGCTCTGTCACACATCTTTCATAATAAAGCAATATCAAAAGGATCTAATGAGGGAGCTCTCCCACACCCACTTTGCCAAAAGCTCTGTCACACATCTTTCATAATAAAGCAATATCAAAAGGCAAGCTCCCAACTCTAAAGACAAGTCCGCTTTATTGTGATGACAGGTTTCAAGTTTCAATTGGAACATGACAACGAGGGGGAAACATAACTTTCGTTTCTCCAAATTAAAACAATATTGGATCGATATTGAAAAAGCTAAAAAGCTCGTGTTCTTAAAAGCAAAAAGTCACTTTCATCCGTTTTTGCTTTAATGGAGTACTTAGCTTTCTTTGCCTTTCTTGCAATAGCTTTCTTTTTTCTTCAGACTAAAGAATATCATTAGGATTATTCGATCATTGATGATCGAGTGCAACTCTAAAGACAAGTCCGCTTCATTGTGATGACAGGTTTCAATTGGAACATGACAACGAGGGAGAAACATAACTTTCGTTTCTCCAAATTAAAACAATATTGGATCGATATTGAAAAAGCTCGTGTTCTTAAAAGTAAAAAGTCACTTTCATCCGTTTTTGCTTTAATGGAGTAGCTTTCTTTGCCTTTCTTGCAATAGCTTTCTTTTTTCTTCAGACTAAAGACGTGTTCTTAAAAGCAAAAAGTCACTTTCATCCGTTTTTGCTTTAATGGAGTAGCTTTCTTTGCCTTTCTTGCAATAGCTTTCTTTTTTCTTCAGACTAAAGACTGACCTATGCTCTCTCAAAGTACAGATAATTGACCAATTATAAATAGCTCTCTGCAACCTGTGATACTGACGTATATTTACGACCAGTTAGGTCTGTATGTACCCGTGTGTTAGGTGTAGAGAATGCGAGATTGTAGTTTTGCTTAATTGCTCATGGGGTTTTATCACACACAGACTATCGTGTGTCATAAGCAAAGTTACCAAGTTCCAAATAATGATCGAGTGGTATCCAATGAGATACGTAATAATAAACTTGAAGCATCACCAAAACATCTGATGGTTTTAAATGGACTTGCACTATCTGTGCCTTCTCATACAATTTTCATATAGTGCAGTAGTGCAAGAAGGGTGAACAAACTGGTACAACAACATCAACAGATTCCTTATGAATCAGACATTTATATCAGCGAACTACCCCATACTCGGTAGTGTCTACATAACTTACCACTGCCAGTCTTACCACTAAATGTTCTGAATGAACATTATGTCATTCAATTAAAAGCAAAAAACATCTCTTCGATTATCTGTGCCTTCTCAACTTCTCATACAATTTTCATATAGTGCAGTAGTGCAAGAAGGGTGAACAAACTGGTACAACAACATCAACAAATTCCTTATGAATCAGACATATTTTATGTCAGCGAACTACCCCATACCCGGTAGTGCTACATAACTTACCACTGCCAGTCTTACCACTAAATGTTCTGAATGAACATTATGTCATTCAATTAAAAGCAAAAAACATCTCTTCGAACAGAACACAGAACTGCTGACGTGTGCAGGTGGCCTTAGCCTTAGTTCAGGTATACTGACTATGACTGCCATGCTTTTGCAATCTCGTTACAACTATTTGCTGATATTGTTTAATAATAAATTGTTATTGCAAGAGATTTGGTTGTGTGTGTTTATATTAGATTAAAAACTCTGGTTGAATAATGCGTGCACTATGAAGGGGGTGTTAAGAGTGATTATGATTAGGTACTGGTGAGAGGCGATAATTTGCTGTCTGGAGCCCCCTTGTCATGAAAAGTTGATCCAAATTATCTTGTTCCAATAGCTTAAAACTCAATGAACCTTTCCATACCAATGCAAGTCAAGTGCAAATCATGAAAATTTACACTGAATTTTTAATAATTTTTGACCACAACATTTGGCACAAGAGGAGTCGCGGAAAGTAAAGATTTTCCAATGATCATACTATCAGAACAAATAAAAGTAGAACCCAAGGGGATAAGAATTAAAATGCTTGCAAAAGGACATTTAATAAGTAAAACAAAGCTAACCGAATGAAACGAGTAAAAAAGGAAAACTGACATTTTAAAATTTTCATCTGTTTTAAATTTTTAGAGTAGCAGAAAATGTCCATACTGAAATCACCCAGCTTGAAAGGTCAAAGGAATTTCTGAAAGTTAATGGCCCACAAAACCTACATTCAGACCGCCCGTCTGTCCATCACCTTAGCACGAGTAGGAACAAATAAAAGTAGAATCCAAGGGGATAAGAATTGAAATGCTTGCAAAAGGACATTTAATAAGTAAAACAAAGCTAACCGAATGAAACAAGTAAAATAGGAAAACTGACATTTTAAAATTTTCATCTGTTTTCAATTTTTAGAGTAGCAGAAAATGTCCATACTGAAATCACCCAACTTGAAAGGTCAAAGGAATTTCTGAAAGTTAATGGCCCACAAAACCTACATTCAGACCGCCCGTTTGTCCATCACCTTAGCACGAGTAGGTAACAAAAGGACAGTGAACTACACAAGGTAAGCAGAACAATATCAAATGGAATTGGAATAGTTCGGCTTGCAACTTCCTTAAATTGTGCAACATCTCCTGATTACTTTCTATACTGAGTTATACTTCTTGATGAGGTTTACTGACCTGACTCTACTTTCTCCTCGCAAGTTTCTGTACTGCTGGTTTCCTACTATAGCGTAATTCAGTTCAATGCACTTGTTGTACCACTTCCTAGATGTGTAACAGAGACTGGCTGGGGAGTGTTGCGAGTTCAGAGAAAACCGTACAGTCATTCTCATTACATCAAAATAGTCATTCTTTAGCACTAATTGTGCTACCTACTTTTGCGGTGGCTACACATAGAAAATTTTTGTACTTCTCTTCATACTTCGTACCAAGCTCCTGTATCGGGAATACAGAATACGAAAAATACATCTCACCCTTGGGTGATTTATGACGCCAGCTTTGGCACATGGCACACAAAGGTATTGGTAATTTTGTGCCAAACTCGGATAATTTTAACCCCAAAGGTTCAGGTGTAGGCGTTTGCATATACGTATAAACCGTACCACTCTTTGTATACCATGAGGTTTGACAGGAAATTGTGAAATTGGGTGTACATATAAATTCTCTCACTTTTATAGGTCACTTTGCTGATTCCATTCTGTTCATTTTTGTGTAGAAACACATCTCCGACAAGAACTTTTTTCTACAAACAAGAATAAATCTTACGTCCATGATAAAGTAAGTCTAAAACAAGAAATCTTTCCGTTTAGTAAGTTCAAGATACTTGGTTTCTCATTGGTAATCTAATCTCATTCCTCTACTTTCTTCTCCCGTTCAATGACTCTCGTAAAAAAAAAAACTCGTCTGTGGAATAAAAATCAAACAATATCATAAACAAATGATAAAATTTGTTTACATTTTTCTCAAAATTTGTTTGAAAAAGCGTTTATTGCACATGTTGCCAGATCTAAACAACTCGTAAAGAAACTGTTGTTCCATTCATAGAGGAGACATTAATTTCAATATTAACTCTCGTAGTGAGCGTTGAACCCGGAACTAGATGTCTAGTGGCGGGTTGCTGGTTACCGCAACCGAGTTACTCCTGAGTCAATGCACTCCTGACGCAATGACTCCAAGTCAACATCTTCTCGTGTAACTAGAGTGATGATTCAACATGACATGAATTGAAAAGCAATATAGCGCGAATGGCATAATGCAGGAACTGAGTCTATGTGAACCAACAACATCAATGGGGTGTGCACTACAATATTAACGACTGTAAACGCTAAGGAGATAAACAGCAAGTGTGACGGACACTATGCTCCAACTTTTGGAAAGTGGATACGTAACAGAGTTACATATGTATTTGTGGCTATTTTCATTCAGGGAATGAAATTTCTAAATAAACTGGTCTTCTGGTGCAAAATAAAAAGCAAATCTATTTAGTCTAACCGTTTTAATTTACAATTATAGTTTTCAATAATCAAGAAAGAGGAAACATAGAGACGAAATAACAAGAGTAAAAATCTGAAAGTTGATTTAGATTTCGACATAGTGGGTAGACCTATAGACAAGTCAAAAGATCATTACGAGTAAACAACTTCGTAAACCAAGAGAATTGAAAAAAACTCCTAACAAGATGCTTTCATAAAAGTGTGGATGCATTTCAAAATATAAAAATTCCCGATATAGACATGAAAAAGACGTACCTTAAGAGTTGTATAGTATACATTTTAATATTTATGTAACAGTCTATAGCAGGGGTTCTTAACCTTTTAGAATTGGCGGACCACTATTGATAAACCAAAAATCTCGCGGACCACTTGAGATTATGTATGTATATGCAATCAATTGTACATTGTACACGCTATGTGACAATGGGTATGTATTAGAGGACCTATATCTACCTGTAGGAAAAGAGATAGAAAATGAGAAAAATTAGGAAACATAGAGACGAAATAACAAGAGTAAAAATCTGAAAGTTGATTTAGATTTCGACATAGTGGGTAGACCTATAGAAAAGTCAAAAGATCATTACGAGTAAACAACTTCGTAAACCAAGAGAATTGAAAAAAACTCCTAACAAGATGCTTTCATAAAAGTGTGGATGCATTTCAAAATATAAAAATTCCCGATATAGACATGAAAAAGACGTACCTTAAGAGTTGTATAGTATACATTTTAATATTTATGTAACAGTCTATAGGTATGTTCTAATACCATCATGATCTACGAGCTAAGTTTTAATGTTTGAGCTTAAGTAATACTCGAGTTAAATGTACTAATACACTTGGAGTATTATTTATTTTTTTGAAACCTATACTATAGCACACAGTCAAGTGTTGCAAACCTTTGAAGCCTGACAACTTGTATCAAACGTTAACTTTATGTTGTTGCTCTTTAGATTTCATTTTATAAAAATTGTTTTCGTCATTATATTCATCATCACGGAGCTGCTTCGCCAGATTTCATTAATCAAATTGATAATGCGTTCATCAGAGGATTTAGAAACTGGTGCAGAGCTTGGTCACGGCTTGGTGGGAATATTACGTTACGTGGTGTGGTGTTAAGAATACAATGTCTAGCTACCAAAACGCTAATGACGGTAAATACCCATGTCAATCAACACCACTTGGTCAGGTCGGATGCAATAGGACCTTTAATTTGTTTAGATTGTCCAAAAATGGGAGTTACGGTTTCACTTCCATAAGAGGACAAAACAAGGTTTTATATTAGGATTGGTATCAATCATACACCATAAAAGTTCAACACACCAAACACTTCCTACTGTCTATTCAATAGACAGTACTCTATTGATATAATCTGATAGTAGAAAGGAAAAGGATACAGAAGTCCCTACAGTAACGTAGCTGATAAGGAAGCTGAATTTCCTTCCTCTTGATTCTGATGATGGGATGGGACTAAATATTGAACAACATGCAGGAATAGAATTAGAGGTTCCTGTGTCACATCCTACCGTTCTTTGGTTGAGCTCAATATCTTGAAAGTGTTGGTTAAGTTACGTAAATTTTACTCGTAGTAAGTGACTAAAGTCGCACTGTCGATATGGGTTGCACAGAGAAATCTCAGGATTCTGAATAATCTGAGGGATTCCTAATAGGATAACTTTGTGAACTATTCTGCAGATATGCAGCTTATAACGGCGGAAGACCCCACACCACATTGGGATACGAACCCGGTAGTCCCTGTACACTTGAGAGGCCAATGACTGCTAGATAAGGGCGTTTATTGCGAACTCGATTGTTTTATAACGACACTCGATTGTCTTATCACCCCTCCTCCTGCCCATCATGCTCCCATATGTCTACAGCCTAATCATATTTTGCAACACATGAGCACAACACATTTCTGTTGTTTTGATGATAAGTATTCAAATAAGAGGCCCGCCTGTTGACTTGGGTTGCCAAGTCGCGATAAGTGAACTTTTACTCCAAATCTGAGCGAAATTCGGGGTGAATAAAGTAGATTGCAAACGTAACATTTCGATTTTGAGAATTATTTTGGAACATGATTCAACACATTATTATTATTATTATTATTATTATTAACCAAGCAGTTTTTAAAGAAAGGGAATGGACTGGTTTATCAGCTTCTTTTCATTTGAATTTAAATATATACCTACTCATAATATGTATTTGGTTTGATTTTATTTCTGTATGTAAATTTATTTTAAGTTCTTTGATGATGTTAAAGGGCCTACTACAACAATTTTGCTGAGCTCAAATTTTTTGCAACTGATTCTCAACAAGTCTACTAGATGGTGACTTGACACAGGTTTCACTAATCCCGCAAACTACTTCCCTATTGAGTTGCAAAAGAGAGTGACACCAGCAACTAGTACAAATAAACCTGCATGGTAGCAATGGCTAGATTATATCTACTAACTGCTAGTAGGAATACTTTGTCACCAATAAACACACATCTTGTTACAGTACATTGCAACAAGTACTGGATTTGACAATGTCTCCAGAGTACAAGTCAATATACCTATTGGTAACGATTATTATGTACACACAAGAGGTTGTGTCATCAAACACCAGTACAATTTACAATAGACATATTACACATAGGCAAGAGAGTGCTAAAGTGTGACACTAGCACTAGTTTGAGATAACTTATCAGATATACTAGCCCCATCTCAGAACTTGTATTAATCGTACGATAAATTACTGGGAAACGAAATAAGTGAGAGGGATAAAATAATAAATGAGTATTTTATTCTTAGGTTTCTGGGATTTTTTTATCTTCCTAATCAGGGATTTTCCACAGAAGATATGAACATGACGATATACACTTATGGAAAATATTTCCGCAGGATATGACGTAAGCTCATCTTTAGATGCTCGCTTTGTTTTTGAAGATCATTGTATGTTCTAATACCATCATGATCTACGAGCTAAGTTTTAATGTTTGAGCTTAAGTAATACTCGAGTTAAATGTACTAATACACTTGGAGTATTATTTATTTTTTTGAAACCTATACTATAGCACACAGTCAAGTGTTGCAAACCTTTGAAGCCTGACAACTTGTATCAAACGTTAACTTTATGTTGTTGCTCTTTAGATTTCATTTTATAAAAATTGTTTTCGTCATTATATTCATCATCACGGAGCTGCTTCGCCAGATTTCATTAATCAAATTGATAATGCGTTCATCAGAGAATTTAGAAACTGGTGCAGAGCTTGGTGGGAATATTGCGTTACGTGGTGTGGTGTTAAGAATACAATGTCTAGCTACCAAAACGCTAATGACGGTAAATAGGAAACTATCCATGTCAATCAACACCACCTGGTCAGGTCGGATGCAATAGGACCTTTAATTTGTTTAGATTGTCCAAAAATGGGAGTTACGGTTTCACTTCCATAAGAGGACAAAACAAGGTTTTATATTAGGATTGGTATCAATCATACACCATAAAAGTTCAACACACCAAACACTTCCTACTGTCTATTCAATAGACAGTACTCTATTGATAATCAGTTGGTTTAATATGCAGTTTAGCTGTTTTTATCACATAATCACCCAATGAACCTGCTGCACTGCCACTGGTAATAATGTTTACGTCTTCTCTTAGTTTTGCGTCTTGGTATTGCCAGTAGCAAATAATGCAAATACCCAAGTTAGGATTATTCATATAAGTGACTAAATTTTTCCCTGCTGATGTGGTGTGCATGGCACTTGATACTAAAATTTTCAACGGGACCCATACACTTTGTCAAAGAAATAACGAACCTTAAGTATAAGAAATGGATATTTAAACGATAAAATTATTCTCTCCAAAAATCCACCGCTGTACACAAGTATGATAAGTACTAAAGTACTTGAGGAGCCTACGTGTTATCACCAGTTATTTGCTATCCCAATACTTTTGCTTAATTACCTAGTAAAATTAGGTATGAAAGAATAATGTTTATTGTATCCTTCGTCTTATCTTTCCGAGTGATCGATAAGAAGTTCAAACAAAACCTCCCCTCTAGGACACAATTCGGTCATTGTGTACACAACTCCAATGTTCAATGTCAATGGGTGTAAGTTCAAATTTACACTCCCATTGACATTGAACATTGGAGTTGTGTACACAATGACCGAATTGTGTCCTAGAGGGGAGGTTTTGTTTGAACTTCTTATCGATCACCCGGAAAGATAAGACGAAGGATACAATAAATTTAATATGACTGATCTGGACCGCAACAACGATGTGAAAAGACCCTTCACGGTCGTTTCAACTATACGGTTTATTTACTGTCTTCAAGGAACAAGTAAATGGTACCAATACCATTGACCAATAATACCTTCAGTCCACACTCATGATAATTATGTAGATTCAAAGAAAACAAACCTTATGGAGGTAGAGGTATTTACTACGACAATATTAGATGATGATAGATGACGTGATGACGACTAAGTTCGGCTATATAAATATTTTTATATAGCACCATAAATTTCACAAGTCCTGCATATGTTACTGTCTTCAAGGAACAAGTAAATGAAACGGGAAGCGGGAAGGGGAGGGTGCTATCACCTTAGAGTAAATTTTTGTCCACAGAAATTGACTTTGTCATTTTTATCCCTGAGGACTTAAAACACCGAGTTCGAGGTTGAAAACATACTAAATCCACTGAATTCTGACAGGAAGGTGACCGGAAATTTAAATTTTACAAAAATGGGAAGGGGAAGGTGCTGTCACCTTAGAGTAAATTTTTGTCCACAGAAATTGTCTTTGCGACTTTGTAATTTTTATCCCTAAGGACTTAAAACACCGAGTTCGAGGTTGAAAACATACTAAATCCACTGAATTCTGACAGGAAGGTGACCGGAAATTTAAATTTTACAAGGTATGAAAGAATAATGAAATTACTGTTTATTGTTGGTTGAAAAAATCAGTATTAATGTTTAGCTGCACTCTCAAAATACTATCTCTCTTTGGTTATTTGAATCAATATTGAATTATTTGTTATGCTATAATTTATATTTTTTTCAGCGCTACTTTTGTTTAGTGCTATGAAAGTAAATCTAATCATTTCACATTTGTCTTCAGAAAAAAAAAAAAAAAAAATGGGGGGTATTGACCAATAATACCTTCAGTCCACACTCATGATAATTATGTAGATGTAGATTCAAAGAAAACAAACCTTATGGAGGTATTTACAAATTTTCGTTTATCAGCGGTTTCTAAATTTTCCTTAAAGGAGGTGGTACGGAAAATCACCAATTTCACGAGGATAAATTTGGTCTTCTAAACATGGTTTTTCCTATGCTCAGATTCTTGAGGCTATGAAGATCGGTGAAAAACCTACAACTTTTTTTTTTTTTAGTTGATTGGCAATATCGGGAATCCAGGATCCCGCAAAGGATTCACAGAATCGAACCTTGGACCGATCCACTGTCCCCTGATTACTAGTATTTCTACATTCCCCACTTTCAAACTCCATAAAAGTGGTAATGTAATGGTAACGGAATGTAAAAACCTTGATTTTGTGAACAGCTGCCAAGCATGATAATATGATAATGATCGAATCTCTCTCGTGCCATGCGTTGAGAAATTAGAAACAGCTTAGGCAATCCGGAGCGGACTTAAACGTGCCTATGTGAAGTCTAGAGCCAACATTGAATTCGAAAAAAAGTGAACGAAATTAAATGGATGAACCAATAGCACCGGCTAGTTGCTTCATTGTTCAGCAGAGGCCCGTCTGTCAATGACCCGCTCAGTGTAAATTTTCATGATTTGCACTTGACTTGCATTGGTATGGAAAGGTTCATTGAGTTTTAATGGGTACCTTAGTTTCACTTAAGTGTGCTGGATCTTGTGTTACATAAAGGATATGAGATTCTTGACTCGAAGAGATGTTTTTTGCGTGAACGAAATTAAATGGATGAACCAATAGCACCGGCTAGTTGCTTCATTGTTCAGCAGAGGCCCGTCTGTCAATGACCCGCACAGGTATAACTTGGCCCATAGGGGTTTACTTGTCATCAGGGGCACTGCCAGTTTTCTCAGTCACAGGTGGGTAGGGGTTTCAGTTTAGAATTTCCTCTGTACCCTAATGTGTGTACGAATGACTATATTTATGTTTCTTTGTTTCATGTAAAAGAAAAATAATAATAATAATAATAATAATAATAATGTGTTGAATCATGTTCCAAAATAATTCTCAAAATCGAAATGTTACGTTTGCAATCTACTTTATTCACCCCGAATTTCGCTCAGATTTGGAGTAAAAGTTCACTTATCGCGACTTGGCAACCCAAGTCAACAGGCGGGCCTCTTATTTGAATACTTATCATCAAAACAACAGAAATGTGTTGTGCTCATGTGTTGCAAAATATGATTAGGCTGTAGACATATGGGAGCACGATGGGCAGGAGGAGGGGTGATAAGACAATCGAGTGTCGTTATAAAACAATCGAGTTCGCAATAAACGCCCTTATCTAGCAGTCATTGGCCTCTCAAGTGTACAGGGACTACCGGGTTCGTATCCCAATGTGGTGTGGGGTCTTCCGCCGTTATAAGCTGCATATCTGCAGAATAGTTCACAAAGTTATCCTAGGAATCCCTCAGATTATTCAGAATCCTGAGATTTCTCTGTGCAACCCATATCGACAATGCGACTTTAGTCTCTTACTTACTACGAGTAAAATTTACGTTTAAATTACGTAACACTTTCAAGATATTGAGCTCAACCAAAGAACAGTAGGATGTGACACAGGAACCTCTAATTCTATTCCTGCATGTTGTTCAATATTTAGTCCCATTCCATCATCAGAATCAAGAGGAAGGAAATTCAGCTTCCTTATCAGCTACGTTACTGTAGGGACTTCTGTATCCTTTTCCTTTCTACTATCAGATTATATCAATAGAGTACTGTCTATTGAATAGACAGTAGGAAGTGTTTGGTGTGTTGAACTTTTATGGTGTATGATTGATACCAATCCTAATATAAAACCTTGTTTTGTCCTCTTATGGAAGTGAAACCGTAACTCCCATTTTTGGACAATCTAAACAAATTAAAGGTCCTATTGCATCCGACCTGACCAAGTGGTGTTGATTGACATGGATAGTTTCCTATTTACCGTCATTAGCGTTTTGGTAGCTAGACATTGTATTCTTAACACCACACCACGTAACGCAATATTCCCACCAAGCTCTGCACCAGTTTCTAAATTCTCTGATGAACGCATTATCAATTTGATTAATGAAATCTGGCGAAGCAGCTCCGTGATGATGAATATAATGACGAAAACAATTTTTATAAAATGAAATCTAAAGAGCAACAACATAAAGTTAACGTTTGATACAAGTTGTCAGGCTTCAAAGGTTTGCAACACTTGACTGTGTGCTATAGTATAGGTTTCAAAAAAATAAATAATACTCCAAGTGTATTAGTACATTTAACTCGAGTATTACTTAAGCTCAAACATTAAAACTTAGCTCGTAGATCATGATGGTATTAGAACATACCTATAGACTGTTACATAAATATTAAAATGTATACTAATAAAACTAAAACATACCCCCCTCGATATAAATATCCTAATGAGAACTTGTAGAAATAAAGAACTAGAATCCCCAGAGTCCACAATACCTGAGATGTAGAATGCACCTGGTACGACAGGTGATATTGTCATCCATGCCCTGGTCTGTATTTTTTAGTAATCATCATTATAATGGGACTATTATTCAGTATTGTTCCTCTTCTGTTAGTTGTATTGCTGGGTTTATGTGGGCAATCATATGCCTCGGCAGACGTTCAACTGGTTTTAGTCTAGCAGATGTGAAATGTTCAGTATGTATTATTTATTAATTTTTTATATTTTGAAATGCATCCACACTTTTATGAAAGCATCTTGTTAGGAGTTTTTTTCAATTCTCTTGGTTTACGAAGTTGTTTACTCGTAATGATCTTTTGACTTGTCTATAGGTCTACCCACTATGTCGAAATCTAAATCAACTTTCAGATTTTTACTCTTGTTATTTCGTCTCTATGTTTCCTCTTTCTTGATTATTGAAAACTATAATATTGTAAATTAAAACGGTTAGACTAAATAGATTTGCTTTTTATTTTGCACCAGAAGACCAGTTTATTTAGAAATTTCATTCCCTGAATGAATACATATGTACATTGGTCCAGTTCTTAGAAACTGAGTCCCATTTTTCTGCACTTGGAGCTTTGGTTGAGACAAAGGCAGTCATCAATTATTATGACCTATGATAGAATTTGTTGTTCCTGCTACAGCTATTAATCTTTCAGAGACTTTACCTCAGGTCAACTATTGATATTGGTCCAGTTCTTAGAAACTGAGTCCCATTTTTCTGCACTTGGAGCTTTGGTTGAGAGGCAATCATCAATTATTATGACCTATGATAGAATTTGTTGTTCCTGCTACAGCTATTAATCTTTCAGAGACTTTACCTCAGGTCAACTATTGAAATAGCCACAAATACATATGTAACTCTGTTACGTATCCACTTTCCAAAAGTTGGAGCATAGTGTCCGTCACACTTGCTGTTTATCTCCTTAGCGTTTACAGTCGTTAATATTGTAGTGCACACCCCATTGATGTTGTTGGTTCACATAGACTCAGTTCCTGCATTATGCCATTCGCGCTATATTGCTTTTCAATTCATGTCATGTTGAATCATCACTCTAGTTACACGAGAAGATGTTGACTTGGAGTCATTGCGTCAGGAGTGCATTGACTCAGGAGTAACTCGGTTGCGGTAACCAGCAACCCGCCACTAGACATCTAGTTCCGGGTTCAACGCTCACTACGAGAGTTAATATTGAAATTAATGTCTCCTCTATGAATGGAACAACAGTTTCTTTACGAGTTGTTTAGATCTGGCAACATGTGCAATAAACGCTTTTTCAAACAAATTTTGAGAAAAATGTAAACAAATTTTATCATTTGTTTATGATATTGTTTGATTTTTATTCCACAGACGAGTTTTTTTTTTTACGAGAGTCATTGAACGGGAGAAGAAAGTAGAGGAATGAGATTAGATTACCAATGAGAAACCAAGTATCTTGAACTTAACGAGAGTCATTGAACGGGAGAAGAAAGTAGAGGAATGAGATTAGATTACCAATGAGAAACCAAGTATCTTGAACTTACTAAACGGAAAGATTTCTTGTTTTAGACTTACTTTATCATGGACGTAAGATTTATTCTTGTTTGTAGAAAAAAGTTCTTGTCGGAGATGTGTTTCTACACAAAAATGAACAGAATGGAATCAGCAAAGTGACCTATAAAAGTGAGAGAATTTATATGTACACCCAATTTCACAATTTCCTGTCAAACCTCATGGTATACAAAGAGTGGTACGGTTTATACGTATATGCAAACGCCTACACCTGAACCTTTGGGGTTAAAATTATCCGAGTTTGGCACAAAATTACCAATACCTTTGTGTGCCATGTGCCAAGCAAACGCCTACACCTGAACCTTTGGGGTTAAAATTATCCGAGTTTGGCACAAAATTACCAATACCTTTGTGTGCCATGTGCCAAACGGTTTATACGTATATGCAAACGCCTACACCTAAACCTTTGGGGTTAAAAATCTCCGAGTTTGGCACAAAATTACCAATCCATTGTGTACCATGTGCCAAAGCTGGCGTCAAAAATCACCCAAGGGTGAGATGTATTTTCCGTATTCTGTATTCCCGATACAGGAGCTTGGTACGAAGTATGAAGAGAAGTACAAAAATTCCGTATTCTGTATTCCCGATACAGGAGCTTGGTACGAAGTATGAAGAGAAGTACAAAAATTAAGACTTAGAGGAGCATCTCCTTTATTGACCAAGAGAACGAAAAAATGGAATGGTGTAATCTCGGCTCCTAATTTCCCTGGATTCCATGATTTTAAGGTTCCCTAAGTCGGTCGAAGGAAGTACATACTACCAAAATGAAAGGAAGTCAGCAAGGTATAGGACACACACCGCAAAAGTAGGTAGAACAATTTATTAGTGCTAAAAGAATGACTATTTTGATGTAATGAGAATGACTGTACGGTTTTCTCTGAACTCGCAACGCTCCCCAGCCAGTCTCTGAAATAACACCGCAAAAGTAGGTAGAACAATTAGTGCTAAAAGAATGACTATTTTGATGTAATGAGAATGACTGTACGGTTTTCTCTGAACTCGCAACGCTCCCCAGCCAGTCTCTGTTACACATCTAGGAAGTGGTACAACAAGTGCATTGAACTGAATTACGCTATAGTAGGAAACCAGCAGTACAGAAACTTGCGAGGAGAAAGTAGAGTCAGGTCAGTAAACCTCATCAAGAAGTATAACTCAGTATAGAAAGTAATCAGGAGATGTTGCACAATTTAAGGAAGTTGCAAGCCGAACTATTCCAATTCCATTTGATATTGTTCTGCTTTCCTTGTGTAGTTCACTGTCCTTTTGTTACCTACTCGTGCTAAGGTGATGGACAGACGGGCGGTCTGAATGTAGGTTTTGTGGGCCATTAACTTTCAGAAATTCCTTTGACCTTTCAAGTTGGGTGATTTAAAAATAGTCATGATACTCACAGGATGTCCTCGTGTTTTCAATCTCATCTCCTTAAGTGGCAAGCTTCTTCAATAAAGAAATAGTTCTCGAAACCTATATTGATTTCTCTCAGTAAATCCATTACTAATTTACTTTGTCATAACTTATACTTAAATCTGATAAACCTTTCTGACATGTCCGGTCTATCCGGATACGTATATTTTCAATTGACTAAAATTATGAAACTTGGTATATTTTTTGTAAAATTTAAATTTCCGGTCACCTTCCTGTCAGAATTCAGTGGATTTAGTATGTTTTCAACCTCGAACTCGGTGTTTTAAGTCCTCAGGGATAAAAATTTGCTTTTTATCTTGCACCAATAACCAGTTTATTTAGAAATTTCATACCCTGAATGAAAATAGCCGCAAATACATATGTAACTCTGTTGCGTATCCTCTTTCCAAAAGTTGGAGCATAGTGTCCGTCACACTTGCTGATTTATCTCCTTAGCGTTTACATTTACAGTCGTTAATATTGTAGTGCACACCCCATTGATGTTGGTTCACATAGACTCAGTTCCTGCATTATGCCATTCGCGCTATATTGCTTTCCAATTCATGTCATGTTGAATCATCACTCTAGTTACACGAGAAGATGTTGACTTGGAGTCATTGCGTCAGGAGTGCATTGACTCAGGAGTATTGGTGCATGGTGTAACCATTAAGACCACCTCTACAACCACCATAAGTATAAACCTCCTACTTGTACAAAATTATCTCATCTTAAAAGTTAATGATCTTCACACTGTTGCAATTGCATGGTATAACCATTAAGACCACCTCTACAACCACCATAAGTATAAACCTCCTACTTGTACAAAATTATCTCATCTTAAAAGTTAATGATCTTCAAAAACAAAGCGAGCATCTAAAGATGAGCTTACGTCATATCCTGCGATTCCTGCGGAAATATTTTCCATAAGTGTATATCGTCATGTTCATATCTTCTGTGGAAAATCCCTGATTAGGAAGATAAAAAAAATCCCAGAAACCTAAGAATAAAATAGTCATTTATTATTTTATCCCTCTCACTTATTTCGTTTCCCAGTAATTTATCGTACGATTAATACAAGTGCTGAGATGGGGCTAGTATATCTGATAAGTTATCTCAAACTAGTGCTAGTGTCACACTTTAGCACTCTCTTGCCTATGTGTAATATGTCTATTGTAAATTGTACTGGTGTTTGATGACACAACCTCTTGTGTGTACATAATAATCGTTACCAATAGGTATATTGACTTGTACTCTGGAGACATTGTCAAATCCAGTACTTGTTGCAATGTACTGTAACAAGATATGTGTTTATTGGTGACAATGTATTCCTACCTAACTAGCAGTTAGTAGATATAATCTAGCCATGGTGTCACTCTCTTTTGCAACTCAATAGGGAAGTAGTTTGCAGGATTAGTGAAGCCTGTGTCAAGTCACCATCTAGTAGACTTGTTGAGAATCAGTTGCAAAAAATTTGAGCTCAGCAAAATTGTTGTAGTAGACCCTTTAACATCATCAAAGAACTTAAAGTAAATTTAATCAAACCAAATACATATTTTGAGTTAAATACAAATGAAAAGAAGCTGATAAACCAGTCCATCCCCTTTCTTTAAATACTGCTTGGTTAAATACCAGCCTATTTCATTTGGGGTCTAGACAGAACGAAAACGGTAAAGATTGGAATGCAGGCTTCTGGGAGCCATGGCCTCGCCCAATAAAACTAAAACATACCCCCCTCAATATAAATATCCTGATGAGAACTTGTAGAAATAAAGAACTAGAATCCCCAGAGTCCACAATACCTGAGATGTAGAATGCACCTGGTACGACAGGTGATATTGTCATCCATGCCCTGGTCTGTATTTTTTAGTAATCATCATTATAATGGGACTATTCAGTATTGTTCCTCTTCTGTTAGTTGTACGAGTATTACTGGCTTTATGTGGGCAATCATATGCCTCGGCAGACGTTCAACTGGTTTTAGTCTAGCAGATGTGAAATGTTCAGTATGTATTATTTATTAATTGAGTTTATCTTTTTTAGCCTCTTCATTGGTCCAGTTCTTAGAAACTGAGTCCCATTTTTCTGCACTTGGAGCTTTGGTTGAGACAAAGGCAGTCATCAATTATTATGACCTATGATAGGCTATGATAGAATTTGTTGTTCCTGCTACAGCTATTAATCTTTCAGAGACTTTACCTCAGGTCAACTATTGAATAATCTGTGCACGTTTTTCACCCATATCCTCAAAACAGTCATCATGTAATTCACGAAGATAACTTCAATTCAATGCCCATGGTTATGGAATATTATCGGTAGCTTATTTATTTACTTTTGCTGAACTTGTACATAGTAAAGTAGGAGGTGCCTTATTAGCTATGTGTTGATTTCAATGTTATCCTACATCATCTCTGTTGCTTGCTCTTCTATTTACGGATACTCCGTAACTTACACAAGTTCACCAGGTCTACCTACTTGAGATCTGCTGTTCCCTTGAGGTCTTCAGTCCTGTTGTATTATAAAATGGTTTGAGGGGGAACTTGCCTCTGACCAAAAGAGCAACTTTAGGTCCTACTTCAACAGAGTGTTATAAACATTTCCAGCTCTCATTTCGATTTGGGTTTGCTCTCTTACCAGATATCCTATGATAAGATTCTCACCACTCTCTTCCTTATAATCATTCAGTTAATTTTAGTTAAGTCTTCTCCATTCGCTGTCATCTCTTTTACACTCACTTGGAATCCCTCAGATTATTCAGAATCCTGAGATTTCTCTGTGCAACCCATATCGACAATGCGACTTTAGTCTCTTACTTACTACGAGTAAAATTTACGTTTAAATTACGTAACACTTTCAAGATATTGAGCTCAACCAAAGAACAGTAGGATGTGACACAGGAACCTCTAATTCTATTCCTGCATGTTGTTCAATATTTAGTCCCATTCCATCATCAGAATCAAGAGGAAGGAAATTCAGCTTCCTTATCAGCTAGGTTACTGTAGGGACTTCTGTATCCTTTTCCTTTCTACTATCAGATTATATCAATAGAGTACTGTCTATTGAATAGACAGTAGGAAGTGTTTGGTGTGTTGAACTTTTATGGTGTATGATTGATACCAATCCTAATATAAAACCTTAATTTAACCAACACTTTCAAGATATTGAGCTCAACCAAAGAACAGTAGGATGTGACACAGGAACCTCTAATTCTATTCCTGCATGTTGTTCAATATTGCCAGTAATACTCGTACAACTAACAGAAGAGGAACAATACTGAATAGTCCCATTATAATGATGATTACTAAAAAATACAGACCAGGGCATGGATGACAATATCACCTGTCGTACCAGGTGCATTCTACATTGCGATTTTCAGCCGCTGCAGGCTTGGAGAGAATGGGTTACTCGACCATGGATGACAGTATCCAGGACTTCCAGGTTCCAGGAGATAAAAAGCTTCGTTTGTCCAATACTTGGGCTAAACCTATTTTGGTCTTTTTTACCTTCAAATAAGAAGCGCACAGATTTTTTTTTTTTTTTTTTTTGCAAGCAAGCTCCTCCATAGTTTCCTATTTACCGTCATTAGCGTTTTGGTAGCTAGACATTGTATTCTTAACACCACACCACGTATTAATACTTGGAGAAACAATAAACAAAATCAAACATTGTGCAATCAATCACAATCATTCGGAGATAAGATACCCCTAGGTGCCCAACTGCATACAAAAACACGTACAAATTCAATACCTACGTCCAGAAAAGCATAATTTTAAACGAAGTGTAAAGTAATATTAGGGAAGAAGAAAGCTAAGACGAAATGGTAAAGAATCAACTTTATCTTATCTTGACATGATCACTACTCATAGCTTGCTCTAAAACGTACAGGTGTGTGATGTAATCACAATCATTCGGAGATAAGATACCCCTAGGTGCCCAACTGCATACATACAAAAACACGTACAAATTCAATACCTACGTCCAGAAAAGCATAATTTTAAACGAAGTGTAAAGTAATATTAGGGAAGAAGAAAGTTTAGAGAGAACAAAAAGAGAAGTGTAGAGTAATTTAGATAATGATTTCAGTGTTTTACTTAAAGTTACTGATCTTCTTCATTGGTCAAGA
>NW_007377466.1:0-40992 GCF_000475195.1 Diaphorina citri
TCCATTTTTCATGGATGTGCTTCGCTTTTAAAATATTTAGATGTTATTTTTACGAGCTTTTTCTGTTCGTTTTGCTACCTGTTTCTCGAGTTTGGTTTGCTTTGAATTTTCCGCTTCCTGTACTCACATAACTCCGCATAAAATGTGTGGATACCCCTGGTATCCAGAAAAATTATTACCCAGTGTTTCGGCAAAGTGTCTTGCTAAGTCAACAAGATGACATTCCAACAATCAGATAAAACTGCGGCCAACAGGTTGTTCACGGTCAAGATTTAACAGAGATGTGAAAATGTTGAACTTCACACTTGCTTTTAATGTTTTCAGTTTTAGGCTGAGGATAATTATTTTTTATTTCACAGGTCCCAGCTTCCCATCGTAAAATTTCTTAATTGACCTTCCATATTTTCATGTTTATTTACAAAAACCACATATCCTGTACATATTTAAATGAAGTTATAGTGTATAAAAGTATTGAAAAATCTTACCGTTCTCTTTGATTATTCGATGACTAGAGATGAATAAGGATCCAAATATTCTGAAACACAAAATAGAAACAAAAAATTAATTCAGCGTTCTCAAATTCTCAAGTGCCAGACTTGAACTTTAATGACATATTAAGTAAATATTCCTTTGATATCAGAAGGATATCTATCTCCATTGGCAGTTATACAAAATGTCTGCACACCCAAAACCATGAATATTTACAACGTCCAAGGCCCGAATATACTTCATACAAAAGGGCTTAAAACGGAATCAACAACATACTATAGTAATAGTAGATATGTACTAAATTCCAACGAAACCAAAATGAAATTAAAGAACCTATAAGTCTCAATGAAGACCCGGAACGCCAGCAAATTATTCTAAATACCGAGAAATGACTAGGATGACTCGGTTACTATTTAGCATAATCTCAAGAGGCTACAAACAACAAACATTCCTGATGCGGGTATAATTAGAGAATCAAAACAACTTGATGCCCGAAAATATCACTCCTTTCGTCTAGATTTCTAGAACCGACACTTTGAACTCAAATTCGCAGAATTGGAACCTGAATAATCAAACAAACTGATGAACAAACAAGAGAGAACACTCGATTTGTTTGCAAGCTCCTTTCAGTTCAGTGGAAAACATTGAAAGATTGGTCTCAAGACCACCTAAACCCTAAACGAAGGTGTAATCAAAATAATGAATTACCTAATTCCTGAATTATAAGATTTATCCATTTGAGTGAGCAAAACTTACCAAAAATTTCTAATCCAAGTATTACTTACCTATGACTTCAATAACATTCATAATAATGATGTCACAATGTCACAAGCTAGCAAAATTTAATCTCAGCTGATACTACTAACAGAAAAAAAAAAACAACAACAAATTCCACATTTTCGAATTCGGTATTGTCGTAAATTTTAACATCCAAAACCACAAATTCCAACGAAACCAAAATGAAATTAAAGAACCTATAAGTCTCAATGAAGACCCGGAACGCCAGCAAATTATTCTAAATACCGAGAAATGACTAGGATGACTCGGTTACTATTTAGCATAATCTCAAGAGGCTACAAACAACAAACATTCCTGATGCGGGTATAATTAGAGAATCAAAACAACTTGATGCCCGAAAATATCACTCCTTTCGTCTAGATTTCTAGAACCGACACTTTGAACTCAAATTCGCAGAATTGGAACCTGAATAATCAAACAAACTGATGAACAAACAAGAGAGAACACTCAATTTGTTTGCAAGCTCCTTTCAGTTCAGTGGAAACATTGAAAGATTGGTCTCAAGACCACCTAAACCTAAACGAAGGTGTAATCAATATAATAAATTACCTAATTCCTAAATTATAAGATTTATCCATTTGAGTGAGCAAAACTTACCAAAAATTTCTAATCCAAGTATTACTTACCTATGACATCAATAACATTCATAATAATGATGTCACAAGCTAGCAAAATTTAATCTCAGCTGATACTACTAACAGAAAAAAAAACAACAACAAATTCCACATTTTCGAATTCGGTATTGTCGTAAATTTTAACATCCAAAACCACAAAAAAATGTGTCGAAATTTTTCGAAAATCCCCGGCATTCCCCGACACGAATCACAAGTCATTTGAGGAGGTGAATCATGGAGAAATAATATTGTCACTGCGTCCCACCGCCCACTGGGGCGTAGGCGGACCTTCCTTAGATCATAAATATTTTGGGGCACAAATATTTACACAAGTTCTCAATACCAATAAATAATACTTCTCAGTGAGTATCTAAATACCTTTTAATCTTCTTTCTGCAGCGTACCTTTCCGCGTCTGGGGACAAGCATCGACTTAAGGCAAAATCATACAATATCTGACACACAGACTTCAGGTTTTCTTGGAAAACAAGAGAAGAGCAAGTTAAATTTTCTCGCAACATGTTGAATAACTTAAAACAGGTAAACTAAACTTTCCTGATTCAAAGAATTATACATCATCATGAGGCAAATATTCACTATAAAAGAGGTGGATGATGTGTATTAGGCAGATATTATTATGATTTCAAGTTTTGCCAAAGTAGTGTTAACAAGGTCATCTTGAAATATTAGAATCTCGGAGTGACCTAATCAGCGAAATTTCCAGAAATAATAAAATAAAAGACATTATTAAAGAAGATATTAGTGTGACCAATTTTAAAAATAAATAAACTTGATGATAACTATTGATAAGAAATACCACACCAATGATTCTGCTATTGACAACTTCTTGAAACATATTTACACAAGTTCTCAATACCAATAAATAATACTTCTCAGTGAGTATCTAAATACCTTTTAATCTTCTTTCTGCAGCGTACCTTTCTACGTCTGGGGAAAAGCATCGAATCTTGAAACAAATTATCCACTGGTTGTGAAATGTGAATAATAATAAATCGGAAGATGCTAAGAAAATCCAAGGTTTCTTTGAAAGAAAAGTATTTCACCAAGGTGATGCAAAAAAACTGCAAAATGCATCCGGACATTGACACAAATCTAAAACGGTGCAAGCAATGCCCATAGAGTCTAAAATGAGCAACGAAGCTAGCTCTATAAATAAAATCAGGAGGCATCCAAATGAATGAGAGGAATGTCAGAGGACCTGATGACATTCTAAGTAACATCAACATCACATCAGATGAACCCCAAACACGTTTGGAATGTCCTGGTCGTATCATTTAAATGTGGAAAACACAAGGAGAAGGCAGAGGGTAGAAAAAATCACAGTCTATATTTTCTGGAGCAACATAAATAGTGTAAATACTTGGGAGCCACAACCACCCTTCCTTTCCCACAGGACAGGGGGGCGGGAGGAGGAAAAATAAACAAGAAAGTCAGAGAGCATAAACTTCGACTTTGGTTTTTCTTGCTTTCCCCACGAAGAAAATGGGAAAGCATGCCTTATCTTGGTGGAAAGCGATCGTCTGGGGTTTCCAATATTAAACACACATACTCGACGTCAAGGTAAACTAGACAGACTCTGGGGAAAATGAGAGAGCCTTTGACTTGGAGTCGGGGGGTTTGTGCAGGGGGGGTGTCTTGGGCCTCCATATAAACGTAGTTGAGAGAGGTTTGAATTTGAAAATCAAAGAATATTTGAGTAAGACGAAAATCGATGAAACAAAATAAAGTAAAGGAAATAACAAGGACAGAAGGAGAGATGAAAAAGGGAGTTTATGTTAATAAAAGCAAAAAACAGGAGATGAAAACATTTGGCAAAAAAATCTCTCCCGAACACTAAGATGACACACATCTGAAGAACTACTTACACATGGGATGAAACAGTCATGACTTCTGCATTGAAGGCAAAATCCCAACATTAATAATGTGGCAAATAACACCCTCCCAACCTAAACTAACCTCACATAACCTAACCCAGTTTTCTGATCCGCTTCCTTGTATACATTTCCACCATGTTCTTGCTATGAGTTTCCTTTTTTTCCTCATGAAGAGAAGGAGAAAATGATTTTTCCTGATTGTTTCATATAGGTCACATATTACACAGTTAAGTGCATTTCTTTCCTATATGTTGCAGACAAGGGAAGAATTGTTGGGACGGTGTTTTTCTTTAGGGGATGGGTTCCAATTGTTATGATAGTTTGTTTTTCTGTGTCAATAAATTCTATGATTTTGTGTGTCGAAATCGCCTAAGCAAACTTTTGCTGACCACTAGTACAATAGGTACTAGTATATTCACCTAATAAATGGGATTTCCTAGAGTCTGCTGGTAGGGATTTTTCCTGATTGTTTCATATAGGTCACATATTACACAGTTAAGTGCATTTCTTTCCTATATGTTGCAGACAAGGGAAGAATTGTTCGGACGGTGTTTTTCTTTAGGGGATGGGTTCCAATTATTATGATAGTTTGTTTTTCAGTGTCAATAAATTCTATGATTTTGTGTGTCAAAATCGTCTAAGCAAACTTTTGCTAACCACTAGTTACTAGTACAATAGGTACTAGTATATGTATTTACCTAATAAATGGGATTTCCTAGAGTCTGCTGGAAGATATTTTACAACAATAAGAAATGCTAGTAGAACAAACTTCATTCAATGGAATCCCTTGCTTCATCAGTAAATTTCTGTTGATTTCATTTTGACTTATCCAGACCAAAAAACATTCATCAAGAGGCAACTTCTCTCGACACCCACCTAGATTCTGAGACACCTCTAGTTTTCCACTCCATCTTTGTCTGCAACATGGATCTCATAGACAGTATAGAAGCGAGATATAACCTCACCATAATGTGCTTCTCTATTGCATGTTTTATGCGTCTGTTTCCATACGTGTTATTGTAGCTGCGAACTAGGGTAGCGGGAAAATCCAACACCCTGGAACTAAGGGACGTGATCGAATGCTTTCTTTGGGTCGAATTCACCCGTATTTGCACCAATTTTTATTTCATTTCGCTATTGTGTTTTCTGCTGAAAACTTACCAAAGTGCAGCTGAGCACTATGGTTAGAGTCCTAGAGGTTTTGAAAATGAACAATGAAACATTGCTTGAGCTGCCCCGATGGTAAAGTACACCCAGGAGAGTCGTTCTGAGATGCTCAAAACATTCATAATTGTGGAGGAAGAAGAAGTCTTTGGAGAATAACAATTCTTTGTAATTAAAATTTCTCCAGGTCAATTATAAGATGAGAATGAGGTCATTACAACGGATACAATGTAAGAAAGCGCGAAGGAAGTTGTACGAGTATGTTGGGATTGAATTTTCGGCATCCACTAACAAGACTACTAAACAAAAGAGGCTGCCAAGTGTCTATACACTCAAGTTATTTCTTGAATGCAATTGATCCCTTAAAGTCCATACAGTGTTTACTAGATACCTACTTATGAAATTAAACAATTCGTTGCAGGGTATGACTTTTCATGAAGGCATCGCGTATGTTCTGTAACAGTATCACCAAGACTCCCAGTCTACACTGTATTAGCTCTTTGAGTGCATTGTATACGATTTCAATGCGACTTGCAATGGAGTTGCATATAGCATCCAGTTTTCCTTTGTATCTGTTTCGAGAGTTTTGTGTGCTTTTGATTGAACCTTATGGGTGCTTTTATGGCGAAAGAAATTTCAAATCATCATGGTGTTGTTCCCATCCTACATGTTCTCCAAAGATGTAATGTGAAAATTATTTTTACTTTTTTTATGTTTGAAAAACCTGCCGAATCGGTTCGTGTAAAGATACACAGGCGTGCTTACTGGAACTTGGCCTGGCGCACTGCCGTGCGCTCAGATTAGGGAGATGTTCGAAGATGCGCTTACCAGATGAGTCGAATTCGGAGATCTAATCATTTCTAATGTGACATTCGTAGGAAACAAAACAACAAATAATCCATTCCAAGGTCAAACCGATGCTGTGAATACGGTTGTAGATGAGTGGCACCAAAATAGAAATTCAGAAACACATCAAAGCATTCACAGCCTGAAATTTATGGAAGCATTGGAAACAACAGCACGACTCTCTCTGAGGGATATAATGGATGAGGTGAAGTTGTTGTAATAAATCTTACATGTCCCTACAGCAAAGACCTACTAGGTAGGTACTAGGATAGAGCAGGAATTCGGAACAATACCAGAACTACCAGAAGATTAAGGAATTTGGTGAACAACAAGAGTTGTACGGAAATGAATGTGCCGACCTGAGATGCTGCACAAGTAGAGAGGTGAAGCATTGTTTGGAGAAGTGTCTTTTCTGAGAACTGAGAACAACTGAACTGGAAATTTAAATCCTGACAAACGTTCGAACGGGACTTGTCCAACTTGGAGCGTAGAAAAAGTTCTTTCAAAAGGAAAAAAAAAGAAACTTTCTCTAAGTTTTTTTTTTTTTGGGGGGGAAGAAAAAGTTTTTTAAAAAGAAAAAAAAAAAAAATTTTCTTTTTTTTTTTTTTTTTTTTTTTTTTTTTTATAAGCTATTTTACGAATGCTCTTGGTGTTCTCTTACACAACAATACCCTATACTTTCACAGCTGAAAGGTTTTAGAGAGTCATTTAATCCCCAACACAAATAAACATGCCAGAGCTTCTCATTACAAAACATTAAGCCATCAATGTTCCCTTAGAAACCAAAATCATTCTGGGACAAAGTAGATAGATAAAGAAGAACATTTTTCAAATTCCTAATCAATGAATTACTTCGTTTACTCCCGTGGTTGTTTTTTTCTCTCGTCTCACTAATTAACTCCATTTTTCATGGATGTGCTTCGCTTTTAAAATATTTAGATGTTATTTTTACGAGCTTTTTCTGTTCGTTTTGCTACTTGTTTCTCGAGTTTGGTTTGCTTTGAATTTTCCGCTTCCTGTACTCACATAACTCCACATAAAATGTGTGGATACCCCTGGTATCCAGTAAAATTATTGCCCAGTGTTTCGGCAAAGTGTCTTGCTAAGTCAACAAGAGGACATTCCAACAATCAGATAAAACTGCGGCCAACAGGTTGTTCACGGTCAAGATTTAGCAAAGATGTGAAAATGTTGAACTTCACACTTGTTTTTAATGTTTTCAGTTTTAGGCTGAGGATAGGTAATTATTTTTTATTTCACAGGTCCCAGCTTCCCATCGTAAAATTTCTCAATTGACCTTCCATATTTTCATGTTTATTTACAAAAACCACATATCCTGTACCTACATATTTAAATAAAGTTATAGTGTATGAAAGTATTGAAAAATCTTACCGTTCTCTTTGATTATTCGATGACTAGAGATGAATGAGGATCCAAAAAATATTCTGAAACACAAAATAGAAACAAAAAATTAATTCAGCGATCTCAAATTCTCAAGTGCCAGACTTGAACTTTAATGACATATTAAGTAAATATTCCTTTGATATCAGAAGGATATCTATCTCCATTGGCAGTTATACAAAATTTCTGCACACCCAAAACCATGAATATTTACAACGTCTAAGGCCCGAATATACTTCATACAAAAGGGTTTAAAATCAACAACATACTATAGTAATAGTAGATATGTACTAAACCGCAAAAGTCGTTTGTCGAAAGTAAAATGATCAAATAACGCCAAAGTCGTTTCTCAGCCATTTTGTTCCGAACATTCTGAGAAATATTGAATGGATTTTGGATTCTGACTACTGAATCTGAATATGTATTGCTCTTTCAACGAGTAGCATAGAATCCATTCGAAAATTTAACGACAGTAAGTTCAATGTTTTCGAGGAAATGAAAATTTCAATCCCTTTGTTTTTTTCTGTAGTCTTATTTCGCTGAACTTAAATGGAAAATAGGGTATCTAGCGGAATCAATTATTCGAAAATACCCTTTCAAAAGTCTTCCACGAAAGGTTGTCTCTTTGCTGAGTTGGAACAAAAGGAATTGAAGAATTTTCCGCTTCTTCAAAGATAAATATCGCGCCTTAGTTGCATTTGCAACTTGGAGCTTTCTCGGAAAGTTACATTTACACCTAGCAACTTGTTTCATTAATTTCTTCGCTTCTGGATGGCAGACGACGTAATTTATCGTTACATGCATAAACAATAAAAGCGCCTGTTGGAAAAAAAGCAATATTTTCAGGAACCTTTTTTCCTGGAATTTCCAGAACAAATTCCCGGTATTTATGAGCTCTTGGTATCCTGTTGATCTTGATTAGGTAATTAAATTTTTGCTCCAACAATATTAGTGAGGAAACCTCGTCTGCGTACCCGTACCACCTAATCTGATCCTTATGAAACAAAGAGTAATACGCATATATCCGGGCATATCATTTCTCTTTGCCTTTGATCTCGAGCTTTTTTTCCGAGAGTAGAATTCTGATAGCTTTCACAATGGAAATGCAACGCGTGGTTGCATTTACTATTGTCAATGTGCTGTATCATGTGTATGGTCGTTGTATACAATTCTGTGTCTTCTTCTTCCTCCTCCTCCTCGATTTTTCCTCATCCTTAGAAAAAAACACCTCGAAATTTTCGAGAATTTTGAAAGCATCTCAGTAACAATACATATCAGAGAGCACTTGAAATATGATGTCCCGGGAATATAATAATAATCATATAAAAAAATTTCGATATTTTCTTCTTGGTGAACGGAGTTCGCGTGAGGAGAATTGCAGATTCTTGTGAGTAAGCTCGTAATCGTCCATTATTTAAATGTTTCTTTAATTCTAGGTCCATTTGAGAAGTCCCTACTACCCTAAGTACATGTCCTTTTTCGCAGGGCTACTTTCAGAGCCTTTTTGGTTGCGTCAAGAAATCTTCATGGTTTTAACGTTAAGCACTTTAATCCCATATTGAAGAATCTAGATTTTAGACTGTTGTGGGTTTGTGTACCATCATGACTTGTGTATCAACAAGATATTCAACTCCTTTTCCCTCAGTTTACTTTAGACGACTAACAATCTCCCATAATAAAATTGTTTTCCTCTTTCTTCTAGTTTGTTGATACTTCTTCCTTCGTCGAGCCATTTGTTTGTTTTCTTTCCCAGGAGTCTTAGAGCTGGTACATCTTCATAAACAAAGCATAAAGTAATGAGAAAAACGAAAGTAAAAATCATCAAAGTATACTTAACGCAAAAGTCGTTTGTCGAAAGTAAAATGATCAAATAACGCCAAAGTCGTTTCTCAGCCATTTTGTTCCGAACATTCTGAGAAATATTGAATGGATTTTGGATTCTGACTACTGAATCTGAATATGTATTGCTCTTTCAACGAGTAGCATAGAATCCATTCGAAAATTTAACGACAGTAAGTTCAATGTTTTCGAGGAAATGAAAATTTCAATCCCTTTGTTTTTTTCTGTAGTCTTATTTCGCTGAACTTAAATGGAAAATAGGGTATCTAGCGGAATCAATTATTCGAAAATACCCTTTCAAAAGTCTTCCACGAAAGGTTGTCTCTTTGCTGAGTTGGAACAAAAGGAATTGAAGAATTTTCCGCTTCTTCAAAGATAAATATCGCGCCTTAGTTGCATTTGCAACTTGGAGCTTTCTCGGAAAGTTACATTTACACCTAGCAACTTGTTTCATTAATTTCTTCGCTTCTGGATGGCAGACGACGTAATTTATCGTTACATGCATAAACAATAAAAGCGCCTGTTGGAAAAAAAGCAATATTTTCAGGAACCTTTTTTCCTGGAATTTCCAGAACAAATTCCCGGTATTTATGAGCTCTTGGTATCCTGTTGATCTTGATTAGGTAATTAAATTTTTGCTCCAACAATATTAGTGAGGAAACCTCGTCTGCGTACCCGTACCACCTAATCTGATCCTTATGAAACAAAGAGTAATACGCATATATCCGGGCATATCATTTCTCTTTGCCTTTGATCTCGAGCTTTTTTTCCGAGAGTAGAATTCTGATAGCTTTCACAATGGAAATGCAACGCGTGGTTGCATTTACTATTGTCAATGTGCTGTATCATGTGTATGGTCGTTGTATACAATTCTGTGTCTTCTTCTTCCTCCTCCTCCTCGATTTTTCCTCATCCTTAGAAAAAAACACCTCGAAATTTTCGAGAATTTTGAAAGCATCTCAGTAACAATACATATCAGAGAGCACTTGAAATATGATGTCCCGGGAATATAATAATAATCATATAAAAAAAAATAATAATGATAAACATAATAATATCTAATAATGTTACTGTTTATGATGATGAGGATGATGATGTGGAAAAAATGCTGACTGAAAATCTCTTCTGTCTTCTCAAGACGAGTGGAAAAACTTTATAAAAAAGCGACTCTACAAAGACAAGAGAAAAACTTCAAAGGACATTCCTTTTTTTTCGAAGGTAAGTTACAATTTTCTTATGCACTTTTTTCCCCCGTTCAAGTTTTTTTCTCAAGAATGTAGATTTTCTTCTCCTTTTCAAAAAAGATGCGATGCATACAAAGGCAAAACAAACAGTGGAATAGGGTCGCCATTGATGTTTTCGTCAAAACTTCGTTGAAATACCTACTTGAAGTTGAAAATATAAAAAAAATTCTTCTTGAGAAGAGCAGCTTTCTATCAAAAGTCCAAAAGGTCGCCAGATGCTCAATTTCTCAAATAAATGAGGATAAAATTCCATGCCTCGGCTGGGATCGAATCCGCACCCCCCTGTTTACCAGGCGAGCGTCTTGACCACTACGCCACCAAGGCAGATTTATTAATACGGGTACACGAGTATTAGTTTTGGTAAGGTTACCTACTTATGATGTGTACCAAAATGTCAAAGAAATCGGACAAATAGGGTTGCTGCTCTGTTTGGACCCTGTAGCCCCCAATAAGACTAGCCTATCATATTTGATTAGAAAGCAATAATATCACCGGATGAATAATGAATAGGGTGGGAAAAAAGCAAATTTATTATTTGCGCCTTTGATATGTAAAATCTGAACGGGAGTGGCGGGAAAATTTAAAATTCAAATAGTTTGGGCATTATGAAAACGGATTTTTTTTTTTTTTTTTTTTTTTTTTTTTTTTTTTTTTTTTTTTTTTTTTTTTTTCAGGGAAACGGCAATATTTTTCCCCCATATTTATTCTGCACGGGAGGCCGTATGAATACAAATTGTATTTTTTAGTACACTAATAAAGGTTCATAAGGTTGAGGAGGGAATTGATAGCTAGAAAAGGCCACAGGCATGTTTACAACTTTTGTAGATTACCACAATTGAGTTCATGACTTGTAGGCTGTGAGCATGACAATCAGAAAGAATTACACAAGTTATACATAAATATTGTCTAGGTACATCAGTAAGAGCAAATGCACAGAATATACTGATAAGCCCCCACCGTGAAAGCCAAGGAAAATTCTTGGTATTCTAAATTTTCAAGGGATTTCACGTAATCTAATGTCCTTGGTTTTTGTTTCCAATGAGCCAAGACCACAAATTACTACGGGACTGTTTTGTAATTCAATGAAAAGCCTTTTGGTAGCACTAATTAGCGATCAACTCGGGAATTCTATGGAAATCGTAAACAAAAGCGCTTCTTGGAATGCGTCAAGGTATATTTTTTGGTGAAGGTACCAACATCAACATCAAAAAGGTTAAAGGAATAAGGCAATAAGCATAAACAAAATGGAATCTAGTCTTCTGAACTCCATTTCCAGAGCTTTTCCCAAGAGGATTGTCTGAGTCGGAACCTCTGAGTCATTCCAGACTCCAGGCGACAGCAGACACAACTCATTTAACACTGATGATAGGTCAGTTTTGATGAAATTCTCCCAGGACGAATAAATAAAATGAAATAAAATGGAATAAATGTGCGCGATGGTTTTAATTATGCAAACACTGAATAGGGAGACAATACCAGGATGTAGGACACGTAATATGGGGACGAATATTTTGGGAATCTGTCTGTATGAGGACAAATATATTGGGAGCGGAGCGTGAGAACGGGACTGATGTTCTACGAATCTATAGGATTGATAGATCACAAAGTGAATAGAAATTGTCTCACAGAACAATGTCTGTTATGTCGGCACACGGGCACACACAACAATGTCCAGGTACATTGAAGGATTATACAGAGACCACTTTTATACGCGTACAAAGCTGATAACTCAAATTGCAATTGCAAAACAGATTTTTCAGAATATGGAAAGACAAACTATACATTTTAATTTTTTAAACCACACTAATCGTCCACATCCCCTTAAATTCCATAAAAATAAATGACCAAATTAATACAGAAAAATTAATTCCTGATTTCCTCAAAATACAAAACTCGCAAGGACTTGTTATCGGACACTGAACGTCCGACATTCAGGGTCACTGTCCTACTCGAATTAATTTAAATTTTAATTCCTAATATTTTTCACTTGAACACTTGATGATGTTTTATGAATGAATTAATGAGAGCGATCATAATATTTGTACGCTATATTTACGCTATTCATACAGCGCACGCTTTAACGCCATTGATATGCTGTCACTTCCGGGAGCAAGTCATTCATAAACGATTTTCTTCGAAAAAAATTTCGTTCTCACAATTTATTTAGAAAAGATCAAATAGAAGGGAAGAATGTGTGACTTGATGAGTAATTCTCTGAGTATATGACATAGAGGCGATGACTTTGAGGGCAAACTAGGGTCACAAATTAAAGAAATCTTTGTTTTTTTGGTTCATTTGCTGATTGCTGATCCAAACCAAGTCAAAACATCCACCTAATTAAAAAATATTAAGTCTAATCGGTAATTGCTGAAAGGGTCCCTCATAAAAAAAGAAAGTGATATTCAAAACACCTCGAACTCTCAAACCCCGGTCTAGAAGACGACGGAGAACCACTACGAGGTCTGTAACCTGTTACCACCGAACAATTTCGAAATAGAACATCCAGTCCATGGCTACCCAAATATTTCATCGGGGGAATAGAACACCGGAAATAGAAACAAATCAAAAATTCGGGGGAATTGACAAACGCCCAAAAAAGAAAGTGATATTCAAAATTTTAAAGCCGAAAACACCTCGAACTCTCAAACCCCGATCTAGAAGACGACGGAGAACCACTACGAGGTCTGTAACCTGTTACCACCGAACAATTTCGTAATGTACGCAATAAATCAACTTCTTCTTCCTCATATTAATAAAGTTTGCACAGAACTTAAACTTGCGAGAGCAAATTCAATTAAAATTTTCACCCAACCTCCATATTTCGGTTCAGGTTTTTACCGACTTTTTAAAAAATACAAAAAAACTTTCCGGATAATGTTGTAAATTTTCAAAGCGCCTTCCCCACCGCACCGTTTGGTAAACTGTTACAAATTTTACAGGAGATAAGAACTTAAACTTGCGAGAGCAAATTCAATTAAAATTTTCACCCAACCTCCATATTTCGGTTCAGGTTTTTACCGACTTTTTAAAAAAATACAAAAAACTTTCCGGATAATGTTGTAAATTTTCAAAGTGCCTTCTCCACCGCACCGTTTGGTAAACTGATACAAATTTTACAGGAGATGGGTTCTCCGAAGGAAATTTCGGAAAAGCCATGAATTATTTACTCATATGAATAAAATAGGGCCTAAGTGTATCTTGTGTGTGGGGAAAAATAATGGAAACTAAAAATAACGCGTCCTGAGAGACCATGAAATATAAATCTTAAGCTCTACCACGTAAAAAATTGCCCAACCTGCAAGACGCGGTGACAGGCTCGAGAAAAGAAAAGAAAAGAAAAAAAAAAAACGTACCTACCAAGCATAGTATTAGAAAGTTCGAAAAACAACTTTCTAAAAACAATGGAAACAGGAGCGATGTTACAAAAAGAAGTAACTGAATCTTGTGATGCCCATGTGGACTTCTAGAAAATCTAATTGAGACATTCTTAAAGAGACCCATAAAAGGTGAAATTTTCACTGGAACTTCCTTGACTAACGAAGCTGTATAAGAATATACGCCATATAGGTAAGAAGAACAAGTATGCAACCAACCAATAATTATCGTACAAGTTACAAAAGAACAAAACAATGTCAATTCACACATGCAAAGGTAACAAGTTTCAAACCATGTCGCCAATGAATTTGCAAAGCAGTCCAACAAAAACAGCCATCCTAATACAATGTCAAAGACCACTCTAAAAAGTATCGCCTTGAATTACAATGACGTTGGAGAAGAATTTCTTGACGAATTCCGTTTATTACGAACGAATTTCGTTTAAAAAAAAAGTATTTTTCAATGTATTTTCTGTTACTGTCGTTGATAAAATAATTAGTTTCTCATTTCTGTCGAGTTTATTAATGGTTGGCGTTTCTTCATGTGTTTCGAGTCTTGGGAACCACGACGACATAATTGATATTTCAAATGAGGAAGATTGAATTTACGAACATCGTGCATGTGAACGGGACTGGGTGTCTAAAAAAAATTGAAAATCATTTTGACAAGGATCTCAAGATCAAATTTATAGTCATCGTCAGAGGGAATGTCCAAACTCAAGTCGATCGAGGGCCACCGACTCTGTGTGGACACAGTTTTAGATTTTCTGTTTGTTTCACCATAACTTGTTTCATCATAACTTGTTTCATCATAACTTGTTTCATCATAACTTGTTTCACCATAACTTGTTTCACCATAACTTGTTTCAACATAACTTGTTTCACCATAACTTGTTTCACCACAACTTGTTTCACCATAACTTGTTTCACCATAACTTGTTTCATTCCCGGCTCTTTTTTTCCCCGGCTCCCGGTTTTTTTTTTTTTTTTTTTTCTTCTCCTTCTTCTTCTTCTTTGTTTCTTTTTTTTTTTACTAGTAGATAAGTTAGTTTGTAAGAAGTATACGAGTAGTTAAATACATAGTTTTTACTCTTTTTTTTTTCAATAGGTAAATGAGATTCTCTCTGTGCCATTTACCAGCGAGCTATGACCATTAAGGAAATTATGGTAATTGTGTTCTATGCTTCTATGTTTAGCATAGTGGAGGTACATTGCTTCTGCAGTTGCATGTGTGGGGCGCCAATGGTACTCATTATGTTCATTGAAATAACAATTGAAGATTGAAGCAGTCAGTTTTGTTCTTGGTAAGGGAAAAGGTAAGACAGAAGAGAAAGTACACATAGTGGGCAGGCACTCTTAAAGGTAGGGATTCACGTAAACTCTTCAGTAGGGTTTGACGACTTGTTTTACAAGAAAAACTTGTTGAAAATCAAGTGATTTTAGTTATAAGACAGAGTCTATTATAAAAAAGCACAATCGGCTTCTTTTCTGACATCTGATGGCCAAATAAGATTCCGATCTTTGGTATAGTTTTATGTTTCAATTCAGTTCAACATTCGCCAAAAGCAGACAAAGAATCAATGTTCTTCAAAGAAGGTAACATTTTAATTATAGGCTATAAAATTTAGTGGCTTGTTGAAAAAAAAGTGGGATTAACATCTTTTTTCGTCTACATTAATGGTACCAATTGGTCACTTGAACACTTGATGATGTTTTATGAATGAATTAATGAGAGCGATCATAATATTTGTACGCTATATTTACGCTATTCATACAGCGTACGCTTTAACGCCATTGATATTATGCTGTCACTTCCGGGAGCAAGTCATTCATAAACGATTTTCTTCGAAAAAAATTTCGTTCTCACAATTTATTTGGAAAAGATCAAATAGAAGGGAACAATGTGTGACTTGATGAGTAATTCTCTGAGTTTATGACATAGAGGCGATGAATTTGAGGGCAAACTAGGGTCACAAATTAAAGAAATCTTTGTTTTTTGGTTCATTTGCTGATTGCTGATCCAAACCGAGTCAAAACATCCACCTAATTAAAAAATATTAAGTCTAATCGGTAATTGCTGAAAGGGTCCCTCATAAAGAGGACAGCATTCAATTCCCCCCATTTTATACCGATTCCCCCCATTGCAAAATTTGAAGCCAAAATTTGAGGGCTTGAGCTGCCCCGATGGTAAAGTACACCCAGGAGAGTCGTTCTGAGATGCTCAAAACATTCATAATTGTGGAGGAAGAAGAAGTCTTAGGAGAATAACAATTCCTTGTAATTAAAATTTCTCCAGGTCAATTTTATTATAAGATGAGAATGAGGTCATTACAACGGATACAATGTAAGAAAGCGAGAAGGAAGTTGTACGAGTATGTTGGGATAGAATTTTCGGCATCCACTAACAAGACTACTAAACAGAAGAGGCTGCAAAGTGTCTATACACTCAAGTTATTGCTTGAATGCAGTTAATCCCTTAAAGTCCATACAGTGTTTACTAGATACCTACTTATGAAATTAAATAATTCGTTGCAGGGTATGACTTTTCATGAAGGCATCGCGTATGTTCTGTAACAGTTTCACTCAGACTCCCAGTCTACACTGTATTAGCTCTTTGAGTGCATTGTATACGATTTCAATGCGACTTGCAATGGAGTTGCATATAGCATCCAGCTTTCCTTTGTATCTGTTTCGAGAGTTTTGTGTGTTTTTGATTGAACCTTATGGGTGCTTTTATGGCGAAAGAAATTTCAAATCATCATGGTGTTGTTCCCATCCTACGTGTTCTCCAAGGATGTAATGTGAAAATTATTTTTCATGTTCTCTTTCGATATTTTCTTCTTGGTGAACGGAGTTCGCGTGAGGAGAATTGCAGATTCTTGTGAGTAAGCTCGTAATCGTCCATTATTTAAAAGTTTCTTTAATTCTAGGTCCATTTGAGAAGTACCTACTACCCTAAGAACAGGTCCTTTTTCGAAGGGCTACTTTCAAAGCCTTTCTGGTTGCGTCGAGAAATCTTCATGGTTTTAAAGTTAAGCACTTTAATCCCATATTGAAGAATCTAGATTTTAGACTGCTGTGGGTTTGTGTACCATCATGACTTTTGTGTATCAACAAGATTTTCAACTCCTTTTCCCTCAGTTTACTTTAGACGACTAACAATCTCCGATAATAAAATTGTTTTTTCTTTCTTCTAGTTTGTTGATATTTTCTTCGTCTAGCCATTTGTTTGTTTTCTTTCCCAGGAGTCTTAGATCTGGTACATCTTCATAAACAAAGCATAAGTAATGAGAAAAACGAAAGTAAAAATCATCAAAATATACTTAACGCAAAAATTTACTCATATGAATAAAATAGGGCCTAAGTGTATCTTGTGTGTGGGGAAAAATAATGGAAACTAAAAATAACGCGTCCTGAGAGACGATGAAACATAAATATAAAGCTCTACCACGTGAAAAATTGCCCAACTTGCAAGAAGCGGTGACAGGCTCGAGAAAAGAAAAAAAAAATACCTACTAAGCATAGTATTAGAAAGTTCGAAAAACAACTTTCTAAAAACAATGGAAACAGGAGCGATGTTACAAAAAGAAGAACTGACTCTTGTGATGCCCATGTGGACTTCTAGAAAATCTAATTGAGACATTCTTAAAGAGACCCATAAAAGGTGAAATTTTCACTGGAACTTCCTTGACTAACGAAGCTGTATAAGAATAGACGTCATATAGATAAGAAGAACAAATATGCAACCAACCAATAATTATGGTACAAGTTACAAAAGAACAAGCTAAAATCTCAGGAAACAATGTCAATTCACACATGCAAAGGTAACAAGTTTCAAACCATGTCACCAATGAATTTGCAAAGCAGTCCAACAAAAACAGCCATCCTACAATGTCAAAGACCACTCTAAAAAGTATCGCCTTGAATTACAATGACGTTGGAGAAGAATTTCTTGACGAATTCCGTTTATTACGAACGAATTTCGTTATTACAAAAAAGTATTTTTCAATGTATTTTCTGTTACTGTCGTTGATAAAATAATTAGTTTCTCATTTCTGTCGAGTTTATTAATGGTTGGCGTTTCTTCATGTGTTTCGAGTCTTGGGAACCACGACGACATAATTGATATTTCAAATGAGGAAGATTGAATTTACGAACATCGTGCATGTGAACGGGACTGGGTGTCTAAAAAAAATTGAAAATCATTTTGACAAGGATCTCAAGATCAAATTTATAGTCATCGTCAGAGGGAATGTCCAAACTCAAGTCGATCGAGGGCCACCGACTCTGTGTGGACACAGTTTTAGATTTTCTGTTTGTTTCACCATAACTTGTTTCACCATAACTTGTGTCATGTGTTTCGAGTCTTGGGAACCACGACGACATAATTGATATTTCAAATGAGGAAGATTGAATTTACGAACATCGTGCATGTGAACTGGGTGTCTGAAAAATTGAAAATCATTTTGACAAGGATCTCAAGATCAAATTCATAGTCATCGTCAGAGGGAATGTCCAAACTCAAGTCGATCGAGGACCACCGACTCTGTGTGGACACAGTTTTAGATTTTCTGTTTGTTTCACCATAACTTGTTTCATCATAACTTGTTTCATCATAACTTGTTTCATCATAACTTGTTTCACCATAACTTGTTTCACCATAACTTGTTTCACAATAACTTGGTTCAACATAACTTGTTTCACCATAACTTGTTTCACCATAACTTGTTTCAACATAACTTGTTTCACCATAACTTGTTTCACCACAACTTGTTTCACCATAACTTGTTTCACCATAACTTGTTTCAACATAACTTGTTTCAACATAACTTGTTTCACCATAACTCGTTTCACCATAACTTGTTTCACCATAACTCTCGATCGACTAATCCAATTTCGACGAGAATTCATCAGATTGGGCAAACAATTCAACTCACAAAGGGAATTTGCTCATCATCATCATCAACCGGACTAAGAGACCCATTTTCCTAAGTGCCATAACTCCTGTAACAGTTCCTTTAGTTTTGATTTTTCCCGAGAAAGTTCCACAGCTTCTCTCGATCGACTAATCCAATTTCGACGAGAATTCATCAGATTGGGCAAACAATTCAACTCACAAAGGGAATTTGCTCATCATCATCAACCGGACTTTTGACGACCCCTAAGAGACCCATTTTCCTAAGTGCCATAACTCCTGTAACAGTTCCTTTAGTTTTGATTTTTCCCGAGAAAGTTCTACAGCTCACTGGACCTCTAGTTATGATATAAGGAATTAAGGGCTAGTTATGATATAAGGAATTAAGGGCTAGTTATGATATAAGGAATTAAGGGCTAGTTATGATATAAGGAATTAAGGGCTAGTTATGATATAAGGGATTAAGGGCTAGTTACCTCCATTACAATAGGAAACCTAGCATGTTTCTTCCTTACACATGCAATCCGCGGGTACAATGTACACACAAAACATACAAATAACACAATAATAACACAACCAGCCAATGAACGTGGTAATTATCATGGGTTCTCTAAAACAAACAAACACACACGGAGAAATATTTCAATTTCCCGGCTCTTTTTTCCCCCCGGCTCCCGGTCTATTTTATTATTATTTTTTTTCTTCTTCTTCTTTTTCTTTGTTTCTTTTTTTTACTAGTAGATAATTTAGTTTGTAAGAAGTATACGAGTAGTTAAATACATAGTTTTTACGCTTTTTTTTTCCAATGGGTAAATGAGATTCTTTCTGTGCCATTTACCAGCGAGCTATGACCATTAAGGAAATTATGGTAATTGTGTTCTATGCTTCTCTATGTTTAGCATAGTGGAGGTACATTGCTTCTGCAGTTGCATGTGTGGGGCGCCAATGGTACTCATTATGTTCATTGAAATAACATTTGAAGATGGAAGCAGTCAGTTTTGTTCTTGGTAAGGGAAAAGGTAAGACAGAAGAGAAAGTAGACAGGTAGGCAGGCACTCTTATAGGTAGGGATTCACGTAAACTCTTCAGTAGGGTTTGACGACTTGTTTTACAAGAGAAAACCCTTTTTTTTCGAAGGTAAGTTACAATTTTCTTATGCACTTTTTTCCCCCGTTCAAGTTTTTTTCTCAAGAATGTAGATTTTCTTCTCTTTTTCAAAAAAGATGCGATGCATACAAAGGCAAAACAAACAGTGGAATAGGGTCGCCATTGAAGTTTTCGTCAAAACTTCGTTGAAATACCTACCTAGGTATACTTGAAGTTGGAAATATAAAAAAAATTCTTCTTGAGAAGAGCAGCTTTCTATCAAAAGTCCAAAAGGTCGCCAGATGCTCAATTTCTCAAATAAATGAGGATAAAATTCCATGCCTCGGCTGGGATCAAATCCGCACCCTCCTGTTTACCAGGCGAGCGTCTTGACCACTACGCCACCAAGGCAGGTTTATTAATACAGGTATATATACGAGTATTAGTTTTGGTAAGGTTACTTATGATGTGTACCAAAATGTCAACAAAATCGGACAAACAGTGTAGATTTGTAGGGTTGCTGCTCTGTTTGGACCCTGTAGCCCCCACAATAAGACTAACCTATCATATTTGATTAGAAAGCAATAATATCACCGGATGAATAATGAATAGGGTGGGAAAAATTTAATATTTGCGCCTTTGATATGTAAAATCTGAACGGAAGTGTATTTTTTTTTTTTAAGGCTTTAATGGCAGGATTCTCACACTGTGAGCTCTTCCACCCAACCAAAATTATAAGACAGAGTCTATTATAAAAAAGCACAATCGGCCTCTTTTCTGACATCTGATGGCCAAATAAGATTCCGATCTTTGGTAGTTTTATGTTTCAATTCAGTTCAACATTCGCCAAAAGCAGACAAAGAATCAATGCTCTTCAAAGAAGATAACATTTTAATTATAGACTATAGAATTTAGTGGCTTGTTCGCTTGTTGAAAAAAAAAGTGGGATTAACATCTTTTTTCGTCTACATTAATGGTACCAAGTGAGGCGTTATGAAAACGGATTTTTTTTTTTTTTTTATTTTCAGGGAAACGGCAATATTTTTCCATCTTTATTCTGCTCGGGAAGCCGTATGAATACAAATTGTATTTTTTTAGTACACTAATAAAGAAATAATGAAAGAGAGAAAAGCAACAACCACGGTTCATAAGGTTGAGGAGGGAATTGATAGCTAGAAACTAGAAAGGCAACAGGCATGTTAACAAATTTTGTAGATCTTTACCTCAATTGAGTTCATGACTTGTAGGCTGTGAGCATGAAAATCAGAAAGCATTACACAAGCTATACATAAATATTGTCTAGGTACATCAGTAAGAGCAAATGCACAGAATATACTGATAAGACCCCACCGTGAAAGCCAAGGAAAATTCTTGATATTCTATAAATTTTCAAGGGATTTCACGTAATCTAATGTCCTTGGTTTTTGTTTCCAATGAGCCAATACCACAAGTTACTACGGGAATGTTTTGCGATTCAATGAAAAGCCTTTTGGAAGCACTAATTAGGGATCAACTCGGGAATTCTATGGAAATCGTAAACAAAAGCGCTTCTTGGAATGCGTCAAGGTGGATTTTTTGGTGAAGGTACCAACATCAACATCAAAAAGGTTAAAGGAATAAGGCAATAAGCATAAACAAAATGGAATCTAGTCTTCTGAACTCCATTTCCAGAGCTTTTCCCAAGAGGATTGTCTGAGTCAGAACCTCTGAGTCATTCCAGACTCCAGGCGACAGCAGACACAACTAATTTAACTCTGATGATAGGTCAGTTCAGCTGAAATTCTCCCAGGACGAATAAATAAAATGAAATAAAATGGAATAAATGGGCGCGATGGTTTTAATTATGCAAACACTGAATAGGGAGACGATACCAGGATGTAGGACACGTAATATGGGGACGAATATTATGGGAATCTGTCTGTATGAGGACAAATATATTGGGAGCGGAGCGTGAGAACGGGACTGATGTTCTACGAATCTATAGGATTGATAGATCACAATGTGAATAGAAATTGTCACACACATCAATGTCCAGGTACATTGAAGTTGTGTGTGCCGACATACGCGTACAAAGCTAATAAAGACCTGGCAATGAATAGAGAATTGTTTAGATCAACCACCATAGCACGTTTGGCAACCATCGACAACGATGACGCCACACAATGATGATAGGTTATAGGTCTTAAGTGTGAGCGATAATCTTTGTGGAACTAATATCCTCTCTGATCAACGGGTTGAAATGGCTCAAAATGAAATTTGAAATGCTGAGGTACATTTTACCTACTATCAAAAATCAAAAGTAATATGAACTCCCGCAAATTTTCACATAAAGGTATGTATCAGAAATTCCTATGGGTAAATTCTTATGCAAGAATGTCTAGGCTCATGAATATCAATGTGGACATTATTCTTGATACATCCAGTACAATAAATATGTGAAAAGAAGAAATTATAGACCTGAAAAGACAGTAACATAACATTATCCAAATTATAAGGTTCGAAAAAATATTTTGTATCAAGAAAAACACATGGTCAAAAAAATATACTCGGTATAAAAAAAAGTTAGTGAAGAAGAAAAACCGCAAGATGTATTAAATCTTTATTTAATACCATGTAGAAAAAAGTAAAACTTTGTAGATTATGTTAAAACATGAATTTAGTGGAGCGATATATCTAACCAAAGCTTAACCATGTTGAGTGGAATGGAGAAATTGAATGTGTCGAAGAAACTAAGTGATGTAACAATGAAAAAACAAGAGGTACCTACTATTATACAATGTACATTTTCTACATGACAGTTTTTGTCTTCAATTATTCATAATCTGACTATCTAAGGAACTTAAACTTACTAGTTATAAGACGGCTAAACCTACTAGCAAAGAAAGCTCCAAAGAACTTACGTAAAACAAGAAAATGGTTTCCAACAATCCCAATAGGAACACTTCACCTTGCAACACACACGTAAAAAATATATCGACACAAGACACGGGATGTCAGCAGACCACCGAAACTTGCCAACTTAAATGGCACACGAAAGATTGCGAGGGCGAAAAAAATCTATTAAAAAATCACCAAAAACGCGACGAAGAGCCTTCTCGAAGTAGTTGACGAAACGGATGCGAAAACACTGACGACAAAAACGAACCAACGGGACTAGAAAAAGTAAAACTTTGTAGATTATGTTAAAACATGAATTTAGTGGAGCGATATATCTAACCAAAGCTTAACCATGTTGAGTGGAATGGGGAAATTGAATGTGTTGAAGAAACTAAGTGATGTAACAATGAAAAAAGAAAAGGTACTATTACACAATGTACATTTTCTACATAACAGTTATTGTCTTCAATTATTCTTTTCATAATCTGACTATCTAAGGAAGTTAAACTTACAAGCTAAGGTGGCTAAACTTACAAGCTAAAAAAGATAAACTTACTAGTTAAGACGGCTAAACCTACTAACAAAGAAAGCTCCAAAGAACTTACGTAAAACAAGAAAATGGTTTCCAACAATCCCAATAGGAACACTTCACCTTGCGACACACACGTAAAAAAATATATCGACACAAGACACGGGATGTCAGCAGACGACCGAAACTTGCCAACTTAAATGGCAACGAAATATTGCGAGGGCGAAAAAAATCTATTAAAAAAAATCACCAAAAACGCAACGAAGAGCCTTCTCGAAGTAGCTGACGAAACGGATGCGAAAACACTGACGACAAAAACGAACCAACGGGACTAAAAACTATTGGAGAGATATGGCACACTCACAAAGATGGGAGACACTTCTAAAAATATATCCACGGATGTCACCAACCCTACACGCAGACATGGAGCAGACGATAAAATGTATCCCATTTTTATATAATTTCATTTGAATGCTCGCGTTCCATGTTTTAATGAGCAGCGTTTTGCAACAGTTATTGTTTCCCATCCCTGCCAGCTTCCTTTTGAAGTAGACTTATGAGAATTGCGAGCTAAATGCTCTCTTTTATTTGCATTAAAAAAAAGGAAAAAACTGCAGTCCTTGTATGCCTTATTACACAATGTACCTACTTACATAAGTTCATTATGCCAGTGTCAGTACAAGAGGCTTTAGAATAAAACATAGGCGGGAGAAAAAATAGAATTGTTTCCCATCCCTGCCAGCTTCCTTTTGAAGTAGACTTATGAGAATTGCGAGCTAAATGCTCTCTTTTATTTGCATTAAAAAAAAAGGAAAAAAACTGCAGTCCTTGTATGCCATATTATGCAATGTACTTACATAAGTTCATTATGCCAGTGTCAGTACAAGAGGCTTTGGAATAAATCATATAGGGAGGGAGAAAAAATAGAAAAAATTACCACCTACTCGAACAATGTTGTACAAAATCATGAGTGTTACATTGTCACTGTCTACAGTGTGTTTATCGGATAAAAGGAAAAGCCAATAATCCTTCGTTCAGATTATGGATTACCGTTCTTGAAGCCCTTTGTTTATTCACCACTCCTACCTACATTATAAGATAATGTCAGACTATACCTTACGTCTCCGTATCTCCTTTGTAGATTTGTTGCTAATGTTTGCGTAAGATTTGTCTTTAGCTATAACACAGGTTACACAGGTAAGAATTATGGTATCTAAAACACAGTGGCGTAGCGTGGTCTAAATTCAAGTGTAGGGCCTTGTAGGGCTCATGCACAGGTCTACCAAGTCCCATCACAGTAGGTACATGCCATTAATATTTATGGGCATTAGAGTAAACTTTTGAGTTGTATGGCCGCCATACATACACGCTACGCCACTGCTAAAACAACAGTTTACACTACAAAAGAACATTAGGTAAGTATAGGTAGTCATTGGCATTCGGCAGCAAGGTTCCCCCCCCCCCCCTGCCATCACGTATCCAAGGTTCTGACACCATTGATTAGAAAGAAGCCCTAATAACAATAGTAACACCTGATAACCTGTTATACCTGGTTCAAGATCCAGATATCTCACCACATGTGTTATTAGTGTGGTTTTTCAAATATCCAGAATCAATATGGTATTTTTACAAATTAGACTGGATGGGGGAAATGTATACGTACCTGGAACCAAAGCATCGGTAACAAACATGAGGTTTTCTGCTTTGTTTACAATATTAAACAGGAGGAAAAAGTAACTCCATGGAAAAAAATATAGGGTGTCACAAAAGGGACTGTAGGTACTAACCAAGTTTCCAATTATATCAGTTATAGGTCTTAAGTGTGAGTGATAATCTTTGTGGAACTACCTAATATCCTCTCTGATCAACGGGTTGAAATGGCTCAAAATGAAATTTGAAATGCTAAGGTACATTTTACCTATACTATCAAAAATCAAAAGTAATCAGAACTCCCGTAAATTTTCACATAAAGGTGTGTATCAGAAATTCCTATGGGTAAATTCTTATGCAAGAATGTCTAGGCTCATCTGGCTCATGAATATCAATGTGGACATTATTCTTGATACATCCAGTACAATAAATATGTGAATCAAATTTCCGAATTTCTTCGCCTTGATGCCCTCGAAGAAAACAAACATCTCACAATGCGCACAGATCCAATTCTTCGATAAAAAGAACCTTCATTTTCTCCGAATATCTTGCAGTATATTTTCTTAAGCTCTATTGATCTGGGAGAATTTTTTCTTAGCTTTTCAAAAGCTCTTGTTCCATTTGCCTTAGGATCTTCATGTCGCTTTACTTTGTCTTTTGTGCTTGTGAACTTAACCTTTGCCCTAATTATGTGAACTTCTTTCTTTTTACGTTCTATTTTTTATTCGTTCCTCAGCTTTTTTGTGTACCTTTACCTTTTGGAATGTACCTTTTATGTTTACCTATACTAATATACTTGATTTTTATTTACTTCTTTGTTTATTTGAACAGACCTTTTTCTTATCCAGAAAGAAATATCCTGTCTATTATGTCAACAAATTATTGTCTCATTGGATGACAATAAATCAATGTCCTATTCATTATCTTCAATATGTGCAGATAAATATCTCCAAATCATATCCCGATATTTCATTCAAAGTGTCTTCTCGATTCCAACTGTTGCTACACATGCATTCATTTGTTCCTGTCACCATTTCTAGGACTCGGGGATGTATTAAATCTTTATTTAATACCATGTAGAAAAAAGTAAAACTTTGTAGATTATGTTAAAACATGAATTTAGTGGAGCGATATATCTAACCAAAGCTTAACCATGTTGAGTGGAATGGGGAAATTGAATGTGTTGAAGAAACTAAGTGATGTAACAATGAAAAAAGAAAAGGTACTATTACACAATGTACATTTTCTACATAACAGTTATTGTCTTCAATTATTCTTTTCATAATCTGACTATCTAAGGAAGTTAAACTTACAAGCTAAGGTGGCTAAACTTACAAGCTAAAAAAGATAAACTTACTAGTTAAGACGGCTAAACCTACTAACAAAGAAAGCTCCAAAGAACTTACGTAAAACAAGAAAATGGTTTCCAACAATCCCAATAGGAACACTTCACCTTGCGACACACACGTAAAAAAATATATCGACACAAGACACGGGATGTCAGCAGACGACCGAAACTTGCCAACTTAAATGGCAACGAAATATTGCGAGGGCGAAAAAAATCTATTAAAAAAAATCACCAAAAACGCAACGAAGAGCCTTCTCGAAGTAGCTGACGAAACGGATGCGAAAACACTGACGACAAAAACGAACCAACGGGACTAGAAACTATTGGAGAGATATGGCACACTCACAAAGATGGGAGACACTTCTAAAAATATATCCACGGATGTCACCAACCCTACACGCAGACATGGAGCAGACGATAAAATGTATCCCATTTTTATATAATTTCATTTGAATGCTCGCGTTCCATGTTTTAATGAGCAGCGTTTTGCAACAGTTATTGTTTCCCATCCCTGCCAGCTTCCTTTTGAAGTAGACTTATGAGAATTGCGAGCTAAATGCTCTCTTTTATTTGCATTAAAAAAAAGGAAAAAACTGCAGTCCTTGTATGCCTTATTACACAATGTACCTACTTACATAAGTTCATTATGCCAGTGTCAGTACAAGAGGCTTTGGAATAAATCATATAGGGAGGGAGAAAAAATAGAAAAAATTACCACCTACTCGAACAATGTTGTACAAAATCATGAGTGTTACATTGTCACTGTCTACAGTGTGTTTATCGGATAAAAGGAAAAGCCAATAATCCTCCGTTCAGATTATGGATTACCGTTCTTGAAGCCCTTTGTTTTTTCACCACTCCTACCTACATTATAAGATAATGTTAGACTATACCTTACGACTCCGTATCTCCTTTGTAGATTTGTTACTAATGTTTGCGTAAGATTTGTCTTTAGCTATAACACAGGTAAGAATTATGGTATCTAAAACAACAGTTTACACTACACAAGAACATTAGGTAAGTATAGGTAGTCATTGGCATTCGGCAGTTATGTATTACTATCTCTGTTATCAATTACAAATCCTGAGAAGATGTCAAACATATGACTTCGTATAGATTTGTACAAATTGTCCATCCTATCAGATCTGCAACTGGGGCCGCTCAATTTGCACTACCGTGGTCAAAGATCCTTAGAACCAGTTTATCTTAAGGATATCTCAAACATAAAAATTTATCCAAGTGCCCATAAAATAATTAAAAAAGCATACAAATCTATTTACAAGCTACGTGCAATATGTTAGATTACCAGTTTAATTAACAATCCTTCCTGTGAAATCTAACAGCTATAATAACATAATTATCAGATGCTCTTGAACACGTTGGTCTTGAAGTTATTGAACTCAATGTTCGCAATCTACTTGCCATATTAATTATGAATTCAAGTTAGAAGAACGACCAGTGGCGAAAGTGAGTTTCAAATTGCACAATTTAGGAATATTTTTACGGGCAAGAAAATTATGAAAACGACAATAAGAACACAAATCGGCTGCTGAAGCCATGATGTAAATTGTCTACAAATATTTCAGTAAGTTAAACTTCAGTTGCATTGCCTTTTAAGCCAATGTCAGCTGCCACAAGTCACACTTAAGTCGGTTATTAGCCACAAAAAATCACTAAAAAGTCAGAAGAAAACTGATTGTACAAAAAAATGTCAATTTTGATATACCTAATAGGTATCTCCAGTCGTTTAACGACTTTGTTAAATTCGCCACTAAAGCGGAGTACAGCTTCTCTTCTACACGTAGAGAACTTCTAGACAACTCAAACATAGGAGGTGCAGGAGTGTTTGAAGTAGAAGAGCTACGTGAGATCAATGCCAAGGAATCGAAAATAAATAAAACATGATGAATATCGCCCCCTAAGGCTTCATCGCCCCCATGAAAATCTCCATCGCCCCCAAGGGGGCGATATCGCCCAGGTTGGGAAACACTGTTCTAGACAACTCAAACATAGGAGGTGCAGGAGTGTTTGAAGCTTTGAAGTAGAAGAGCTACGTGAGATCAATGCCAAGGAATCGAAAATAAATAAAACATGATGAATATTAATTTCCTCGAGATCGAATTATCTTTTCATTTTGGCAAACCCTCGTAATTAACATTTTAGCAAAAGGATTAATTTGAAGTTATTGCTCTTTAATGGCCGGATAATGGGGTTTTCGTGGACGTCCCAGACACAGGACCGGTAATTTATTGCGATTATAGATGGAGATTAGGTGTTTTACTACTGTGTTGAATAACCATTACGTGTAACATAAAACTGATGAATGGCTTTATCAGAGCTCCCAACGTGCACAGTTGAGGGATAGGGATCTGCAAATTCTATGAGCATAGGCAAAGTGTTTATTAATATAAAGGGATTTCTTACGGCTAAGTACCTCGAAATTAATGGATGACATTTATTATTAAAATTTAAGCCCTTTTGCCTGTGGAAACCCTTTCACCTTTTTACCCTGGCACGTAGGAAAAGTGGAAACTTTCTATGCGAAGAAATGTTTGATCCAGGGGATTTTGCTTTTCTGCGAGTATCACTAGTAGGTTTATTGTTCTTCCTGTATCGGAGGGTCTTTGAGAGTTTCATAGAGGTATGGATGAAAATTAAAAATTCAACAAACAACTTTTATCTACCTACACAAGACCTATGTATACAATAAAATCAATTTTCCTAAATGAAAGACCAATGCCAAATATAGGGGGCACGGTTAGTCCAGTGGTAACGCGTTTGCTTGCCATGCAGAAGGTCCCGGGTTCGAATAGCATAGAAATTTTTATTGCCAAATTTTCTATTAGCAAACATGGTCGTGAAGTGATTTTGATCTATTATAGTAACGTATTTTTACCAACTCATCTAAGAGAATATCTGTAATGGGACTACCCAGCCCTACCTGACGGTATGTTGTTGTTTACAAATACAAAGGTATGAGCTATATAAGACCTGGCAGTATAAAAAACATTATCATTCAACGCCTACCTCACGGACATGGAAGGTAATGTAAATATACTGGGGAAAAAAAAAAATCGATATAACCTATTTCCGGACATGGAAAGTAAAGTAACTACATATTCTGAAAAGAAAAAAGTAAAAAAGGGAATTAAAAAAAGCTTAAAGAATTTCGAAATAATCCCCAAAGATCCCATCCAGACACCGCCGACAGGATGGGATCCGACAAATCCCCGGTCCGCCACATCCCACCGCCGCGAACCTCCGCAAATGTTTCATTGATCTTCAATTACACCGCGACATTCTCCGTCGGAGACGCCCCTATAAATAGACCGGCTAGACGATGTCATTGTCTTCGGATGGCAACCGGTGCCAACAAAATCAGCTGATGGGAACGTTATGTATTTCCACCGGGCGACCTATTCATTCATTAGCCGTGATGGGGCAAACCTCTTCATGCCCCCTGCCAGACGGAGTGACTAATGCCTGATACGACCGGGACTATAAGACATTGGTACTTGTTCAGAAGTCAAATGGATTGCTACCAAAAGAACTGTCACATAATATGTGCAGTGTTATTATAGGGTTAGGTTAAACACAAAAAGGAGCTTTCTTTTTCACTGTCGCAACTTCTGAATAATTGCCTCGGACATCAGCAGTTACAGTTCCCTCTATCAAACCTTTTCAGAAAGAAGCAAAATAATCCCCATGAATCTCAACGTGAAGTTAAGACTGTGGATGGTATTTAGCCTAGTCTTTTTCCGACTGACTGTAATGGATAATGAACATCTTTACATAGTCATTAATGTTAGCTGTCCTTACCTTGTTGCCTTGAACTGATATCAACGTACCTGTACATTGATCTTGTGCCTGTTTTAACTTCTGGTTTCTCTTTCGGCAATATTACCATCTTAAATAATGCCAGTATTCATGACGTTCAGATCCCCCCGTTCTGTTTCTTCTTCCTTTTTCTTTTGAAAAGTCAGCATCGCGTAACGTGCCTTTAGGAATCACAATACGCAATTCGTTTATCGGTACGTTTAGATCTAATTGAAAAAAAAAGCCTCTTCCAATATATCTTCTCAAATTTCCGAATTTCTTCGCCTTGATGCCCCCGAAGAAAACAAACATCTCACAATGCGCACAGATCCAATTCTTCGATAAAAAGAAGCTTCATTTTCTCCGAATATCTTGCAGTATATTTTCTTAAGCTCTATTGATCTGGGAGAATTTTTTCTTAGCTTTTCAAAAGCTCTTGTTCCATTTGCCTTAGGATCTTCATGTCGCTTTACTTTGTCTTTTGTGCTTGTGAACTTAACCTTTGCCCTAATTATGTGAACTTCTTTCTTTTTACGTTCTATTTTTTATTCGTTCCTCAGCTTTTTTGTGTACCTTTACCTTTTGGAATGTACCTTTTATGTTTACCTATACTAATATACTTGATTTTTATTTACTTCTTTGTTTATTTGAACAGACCTTTTTCTTATCCAGAAAGAAATATCCTGCCTATTATGTCAACAAATTATTGTCTCATTAGATGACAATAAATCAATCATTTCCTATTCATCTTCAATATGTGCAGATAAATATCTCCAAATCATATCCAGATATTTCATTCAAAGTGTCTTCTCAATTCCAACTGTTGCTACACATGCATTCATTTGTTCCGTCACCATTTCTAGGACTCGGGAACTGAGGAGGCATTCCATCAACAGAATTGCGTCAGATGACGAAATGTTCTACATATTTCGACGGGGGTGTCATATTATTTCTATTGCCTCTTCCGACAGGTATGTAATAAAAAGCCACGCAGCCAGCCTAAATGTACTGTGTGAAACTTTAAACAGACAATAGTATAGATTTTGTATGGGTTAGGGGTTCTTGAACTTTTTAAAATGGTCCACTAATACCAAACACAATTGTTTATGGACCACTTATTATTTAGTGTTTCAGATAACTTATTCTGTAGCCCTCAACAGACCGGACCTTTTTGAATAAAATAATAAGAATTAACCTTATTTTAAGACACATTTACGCACTACTTTTCCATCAACAGAATTGCGTCAGATGACGAAATGTTCTACATATTTCGACGGGGGTGTCATATTATTTCTATTGCCTCTTCCGACAGGTAATAAAAAGCCATGCAGCCAGCCTAAATGTACTGTGTGAAACTTTAAACAGACTACGTATAGTATAGATTTTGTACGGATTAGGGGTTCTTAAACTTTTTAAAATGGTCCACTAATACCAAACACAATTGTTTATGGACCACTTATTATTTAAGTTTCAGATAACTTATTCTGTAGCCCTCAACAGACCGGGCCTTTTTGAATAAAATAATAAGAATTAACCTTATTTCAAGACACATTTACGCACTACTTTTAAAGTGTCTCGCGGACAGTTTAGATACCACTGGTTTGTGGATGAGTTCAATGTGTCACAAATGTCAAAGTATTTTGTTTTCTAAGTTCTTACAAGCTGGATTTGTGTTATGTGGTATTTCCTTCATGCTAGGTATTTTCTTGCGGTATTATTTCTCCATGTGGATTATGTGGTATCTTCACTGACAGGTTTTGTATGATTGCTATCTATTCACGTAACTGCAGCCGGATAACAGTTAAGTTTGTAGTTGATTAAAGCTCATTGCAGAACTTTTTAATGCTTTCACCGGAGTTGAAAATGCACATGCAACACATGTTTACAAAATTGCGCTGATTTTTATTATCATTATTAAAAAAAAAAACTTTTTCCCCCCGCGAAGTTTTGAATCCACGTGACCGTTAAAGTAAAAACCACACTAGTTAGGAAAGTTTTAGAACAAAAACATTATTAACTTTGATTAATGTAGGAGCAGATGGGTACTATCCATTTATCCAAGTACTAACCGAACTCTTATATGAATGTTTAATGAACAATGTGGAATACCCTCTAGATAAATCTATTGAAATTTAATTTAACAACAGGTTAATTGAAGATTAGACCAATTCCAAAACCACCAATAAACTAGCAAAAGTTCTTATAATATTAATTGAAGATTAGACCAATTCCAATTACTGCCAATACCGCTAACAAACTAGCAAAATTTCTAATAATAATCTTATGAATCTTAAAATATAATAAAGGTGCTAGTTCTTATAATATTAATTGAAGATTAGACCAATTCCAATTACTGCCAATACCGCTAACAAACTAGCAAAATTTCTAATAATAATCTTAAAATATAATAAAGGTGCTTTCAACAATATTGTAGTAAAAACTACAAACATAAATGACCACTGTTTTTACTTACCGAAAGATTCGCCTCAAACGACGCTTTCCAAATTCGACTCACTGTAATTGCTGGGGCACCTGGAAACAAAACATGAAATTTGAAAATTCGCTTTTTTGTCTACTTTCTGTGGCCGCAGAAGTTTCGAACTTTTCCGAAAAAGTACAGAAGTTTCCTACATCACCTTGCGGGCTAATCACGATCAATTTGAGATAACAACAACAACAACAACAACAAATAATAATAATAAAAATCAAAGTGTTTATTAATATAAAGGGATTTCTTACGGCTAAGTACCTCGAAATTAATGGATGACATTTATTATTAAAATTTAAGCCCTTTGCCTGTGGAAAATGGAAACCCTTTCACCTTTTTACCCTGGCACGTAGGAAAAGTGGAAACTTTCTATGCGAAGAAATGTTTGATCCTGGGGATGTTGCTTTTCTGCGAGTATCAATAGTAGGTTTATTGTTCTTCCTGTATCGGAGGGTCTTTGAGAGTTTCGTAGAGGTATGGATGAAAATTAAAAATTCAACAAACAACTTTAATCTACCTACACAAGACCTAGGTATACATTGTAAATGTAAATTGTAAATGCAGTGTTTTCTTTGTGTTATTATATCACAACTTTGGTGCTCACTGCAGCATTGTAGGATTTTTCCCAATATCTCAATAATCCTAACATCCATTGTTTACCTACCGTGCTGGCACCGGTCGCTATGCGCATTTATGTGTCTCATACTACTCATTTTCCTCACGAGGCTGAGTGGGCCCCGTAACGGCCAGTCACGGAATCAATCATTTGCATGATACAAATTTCTTGGATTTTCCTCACGAGGCTGAGTGGGCCCCGCAACAGCCAGTCACGGAATCAATCATTTGCATGATACAAATTTCTTGATTCTCAATAATCCTAACAACCAATGTTTACCTACCATGCTGGCACCGGTCGCTATGCGCATTTACATGTCATAGCTACTATTTCCTCACGAGGCTGAGTGGGCCCCGCAACAGCCAGTCACGGTATCAATCATTTGCATGATACAAATTTCTTGACCCTCCTCACGAGGCTGAGTGGGCCCCGCAACATCCAGTCACGGAGTCAATCATTTGCTTGATACAAATTTCTTGACCCCGCTGGGAATCGAACCCGGGTTTCCCGCGTGCAAGGCGAGTGCAGTGACCACTACGCCATGGGAGCTGACAAGACCTAGGTATAGAATAAAATCAATTTTCCTAAATGAAAGACCAATGCCAAATAAAGGATAGCTTAACTCTAGGTCAACAAAGGCATATTCTAATATGAAAAACTAAGACGCCGATTTCCAAGTATCAAAATGGATGGCTGAAGGAAACAATGTTGAGAGCAGCACCATTATCATCCGTAATATCTGTATTGATGTTGACTATTACCATCATTTCTTGTAGAAGTATTAGTATTATAAAAATATTACCACTATTATCATTTGTATTGATATTGAGTATTATTACTATGGTATGTTGTTGCTTGTAGTTATTATTACTTTTATTGGTGATATTATGATAATAAGGAATATGTTGTAGTTGTATCTGGCACCATTATTATCAGTATTGGAGTATGCCTGTGACTATAATACAAACTTACCAGCACAGGAACATAAGCCTTCTGGAAACTAGAAATACCCAATATAATCTTATAAACCATCCAGGTAATTCAAAACAATCTAAACTTCCAATTAAAAATGTCCTACGTTAGGGATACCTAAAGTTTCTAGCAGGAATACGTATAAGCCTAACACTAGAAACGATATAAACCCATATAAGTAAAGCCTAACACTGGAAACTGTTCTCAATGTTCACACCATCAAGCTGTGAGGACACGCTTTAATATGGAAATAGCCTATCGATGTGTCAGAGCCACTGTCTTCTCACAGATGTATTCTGTGCTCTGTCCAGAAGGATTGGAAATGTGGGTAAAAATGGAAGAAGAAGGAGAAGTAAAGGACTGTTTTTACAAAATGTGCAGAAGCAATCTTCTTGATATTCAGATTTTGCTCTTCCCATTTCTGGAACGCGCTAGTATACAGAATACCCTAAGAATTCCCATCTAGAAGTTTTTGGTGTTTGAAGTATGACATCTAGAGTATGACATACTCTTATATAAAATACCTACCTACCTAGTCTAAGATGGTCGTTTTGAAACTGCATTTTATCTAGTGTATGATTTTTCCAAAATATCTCGCGGAACCCTTGTCGTCAGCTCGCGGAACACCAATTAAGAAACACTGATCTAGAGATTCTAGAGTATGACATACTCTTATATAAGATATTGCCAGCATTTCTTTTTCTTCTTTTCCTTCTTCTTATTTGGCTGAATCCCGGTAGGTAGGTATAATTTTTCACTTTTTTGGAACGCAAAAGCTCAAAAGTTTCTAAGAAGGTTATTTTGAGAAATGGAAATATTAATTTCCACTGTAAACGCTCCGCTCTTTCCAGGGGAAAAAGTAGTTGCATCAGTACTGGTCAGTGTGTTGTATCATGTGTATGGTCGTTGTATACAATTCTGTGTCTTCTTCTTCTTCTTCTTCCTCCTCCTCCTCCTCCTCCTCCTCCTTCTCCTCGATTTTTCCTCATCCTTAGAAAAAAAACACCCCGAAGTTTTCGAGAATTTTGAAAGCATCTCAGTAACATATCAGAGAGCACTTGAAACATGATGTCCCGGGAATATAATAATAATCATAATAATATAAAAACAATAATAATGATAAACATAATAATATCTAATAATGTTACTGTTTATGATGATGAGGATGATGATGTGGAAAAAATGCTGACTGAAAATCTCTTCTGTCTTCTCAAGACGAGTGGAAAAACTTTATAAAAAAGCGACTCTACAAAGACAAGAGAAAAACTTCAAAGGACATTCCTTTATGATGATGAGGATGATGATGTGGAAAAAATGCTGACTGAAAATCTCTTCTGTCTTCTCAAGACGAGTGGAAAAACTTTATAAAAAAGAGACTCCACAAAGACAAGAGAAAAACTTCAAAGGACATTCCTTTCTTTTTCGAAGGTAAGTTACAATTTTCTTATGCACTTTTTTCCCCCGTTCAAGTTTTTTTCTCAAGAATGTAGATTTTCTTCTCCTTTTCAAAAAAGATGCGATGCATACAAAGGCAAAACAAACAGTGGAATAGGGTCGCCATTGATGTTTTCGTCAAAACTTCGTTGAAATACCTACTTGAAGTTGAAAATATAAAAAAAATTCTTCTTGAGAAGAGCAGCTTTCTATCAAAAGTCCAAAAGGTCGCCAGATGCTCAATTTCTCAAATAAATGAGGATAAAATTCCATGCCTCGGCTGGGATCGAATCCGCACCCCCCTGTTTACCAGGCGAGCGTCTTGACCACTACGCCACCAAGGCAGATTTATTAATACGGGTACACGAGTATTAGTTTTGGTAAGGTTACCTACTTATGATGTGTACCAAAATGTCAAAGAAATCGGACAAATAGGGTTGCTGCTCTGTTTGGACCCTGTAGCCCCCAATAAGACTAGCCTATCATATTTGATTAGAAAGCAATAATATCACCGGATGAATAATGAATAGGGTGGGAAAAAAGCAAATTTATTATTTGCGCCTTTGATATGTAAAAAACACAAGGTCCCCCCCCCCCCTTTCCATCACGTATCCAAGGTTCTGACACCATTGATTAGAAAGAAGCCCTAATAACAATAGTAAGTAACACCTGATAACCTGTTGTACCTGGTTCAAGATCCAGATATCTCACCACATGTGTTATTAGTGTGGTTTTTCAAATATCCACAATCAATATGGTATTATTACAGATTAGACTGGATGGGGGAAATGTAATACGTAATACCTAGAACCAAAGCATCGGTAACAAACATGAGGTTTTCTGCTTTGTTTACAATATTAAACAGGAGGAAAGAGAAGCTCCATGGAAAAAAATATAGGGTGTCACAAAAGGAACTGTACTAACCAAGTTTCCAATTAGATCAGTTATAGGTTATCAAGGAAGAAGAAGGTTAGCAAACATCAACGTGAACGGCCAAATATTTGAAGAAGTTCCTACATACAAATACCTTGGTAGTGAAATAACAAATGATAGTCGATGTGACACTGAAATTAAGAAGAGGATAGCCTTGGCCAAGAATGCTTTCTGGAAACATAAGGAAATCATGAGAAGAAATATTTCTAAACGTACCAAATTGAGACTTCTAAAAACTTATGTATTCTCCATTTTAACCTATGGCAGCGAAGCATGGACTGTAAACAAGATCTTTGGAAAGAAAATCAATGCATTTGAACAATGGTGTTATAGAAGAATGTTGAAAGTGTCCTGGATTGAGAAAGTCACAAATAAAGAGATTCTGGGAAGGATGGGAAAAGAAAAACCCGAATTGCTTAACATCATAAGAGAGAGAAAACTAAAATTTGCTGGACACATGATTCGAGGTTCAAGTGGACAACTCCTACTGGACATCATTGAAGGAAATATTGACGGTAGAAGACCAAGGGGTAGACCGAGGAGGGTGTGGTTGGATGATGTGAAGGAATGGCTAGGGTTGTCAACTTATGAAGAATGCAAAGACCTGGCAATGAATAGAGAATTGTTTAGATCAACCACCATAGCACGTTTGGCAACCATCGACAACGATGACGCCACACAATGATGATAGGTTATAGGTCTTAAGTGTGAGCGATAATCTTTGTGGAACTAATATCCTCTCTGATCAACGGGTTGAAATGGCTCAAAATGAAATTTGAAATGCTGAGGTACATTTTACCTACTATCAAAAATCAAAAGTAATATGAACTCCCGCAAATTTTCACATAAAGGTATGTATCAGAAATTCCTATGGGTAAATTCTTATGCAAGAATGTCTAGGCTCATGAATATCAATGTGGACATTATTCTTGATACATCCAGTACAATAAATATGTGAAAAGAAGAAATTATAGACCTGAAAAGACAGTAACATAACATTATCCAAATTATAAGGTTCGAAAAAATATTTTGTATCAAGAAAAACACATGGTCAAAAAAAATATACTTGGTATAAAAAAAAAAGTTAGTGAAGAAGAAAAACCGCAAGATGTATTAAATCTTTATTTAATACCATGTAGAAAAAAGTAAAACTTTGTAGATTATGTTAAAACATGAATTTAGTGGAGCGATATATCTAACCAAAGCTTAACCATGTTGAGTGGAATGGGGAAATTGAATGTGTTGAAGAAACTAAGTGATGTAACAATGAAAAAAGAAAAGGTACTATTACACAATGTACATTTTCTACATAACAGTTATTGTCTTCAATTATTCTTTTCATAATCTGACTATCTAAGGAAGTTAAACTTACAAGCTAAGGTGGCTAAACTTACAAGCTAAAAAAGATAAACTTACTAGTTAAGACGGCTAAACCTACTAACAAAGAAAGCTCCAAAGAACTTACGTAAAACAAGAAAATGGTTTCCAACAATCCCAATAGGAACACTTCACCTTGCGACACACACGTAAAAAAATATATCGACACAAGACACGGGATGTCAGCAGACGACCGAAACTTGCCAACTTAAATGGCAACGAAATATTGCGAGGGCGAAAAAAATCTATTAAAAAAAATCACCAAAAACGCAACGAAGAGCCTTCTCGAAGTAGCTGACGAAACGGATGCGAAAACACTGACGACAAAAACGAACCAACGGGACTAGAAACTATTGGAGAGATATGGCACACTCACAAAGATGGGAGACACTTCTAAAAATATATCCACGGATGTCACCAACCCTACACGCAGACATGGAGCAGACGATAAAATGTATCCCATTTTTATATAATTTCATTTGAATGCTCGCGTTCCATGTTTTAATGAGCAGCGTTTTGCAACAGTTATTGTTTCCCATCCCTGCCAGCTTCCTTTTGAAGTAGACTTATGAGAATTGCGAGCTAAATGCTCTCTTTTATTTGCATTAAAAAAAAAGGAAAAAAACTGCAGTCCTTGTATGCCATATTATGCAATGTACTTACATAAGTTCATTATGCCAGTGTCAGTACAAGAGGCTTTGGAATAAATCATATAGGGAGGGAGAAAAAATAGAAAAAATTACCACCTACTCGAACAATGTTGTACAAAATCATGAGTGTTACATTGTCACTGTCTACAGTGTGTTTATCGGATAAAAGGAAAAGCCAATAATCCTCCGTTCAGATTATGGATTACCGTTCTTGAAGCCCTTTGTTTTTTCACCACTCCTACCTACATTATAAGATAATGTTAGACTATACCTTACGACTCCGTATCTCCTTTGTAGATTTGTTACTAATGTTTGCGTAAGATTTGTCTTTAGCTATAACACAGGTAAGAATTATGGTATCTAAAACAACAGTTTACACTACACAAGAACATTAGGTAAGTATAGGTAGTCATTGGCATTCGGCAGTAAAATCTAATTGAGACATTCTTAAAGAGACCCATAAAAGGTGAAATTTTCACTGGAACTTCCTTGACTAACGAAGCTGTATAAGAATATACGCCATATAGGTAAGAAGAACAAGTATGCAACCAACCAATAATTATCGTACAAGTTACAAAAGAACAAAACAATGTCAATTCACACATGCAAAGGTAACAAGTTTCAAACCATGTCGCCAATGAATTTGCAAAGCAGTCCAACAAAAACAGCCATCCTAATACAATGTCAAAGACCACTCTAAAAAGTATCGCCTTGAATTACAGTGACGTTGGAGAAGAATTTCTTGACGAATTCCGTTTATTACGAACGAATTTCGTTTAAACAAATCCTGAGAAGATGTCAAACATATGACTTCGTATAGATTTGTACAAATTGTCCATCCTATCAGATCTGCAACTGGGGCCGCTCAAGTTGCACTACCGTGGTCAAAGATCCTTAGAACCAGTTTATCTTAAGGATATCTCAAACTCAAACATAAAAATTTATCCAAGTGCCCATAAAATAATTAAAAAAGCATACAAATCTATTTACAACCTACGTGCAATATGTTAGATTACCAGTTTAATTAACAATCCTTCCTGTGAAATCTAACAGCTATATAATAACATAATTATCAGATGCTCTTGAACACGTTGGTCTTGAAGTTATTGAACTCAATGTTCGCAATCTACTTGCCATATTAATTATGAATTCAAGTTAGAAGAACGACCAGTGGCGAAAGTGAGTTTTAAATTGCACAATTTGGGAATATTTTTACGGGCAAGAAAATTATGAAAACGACAATAAGAACACAAATCGGCTGCCTAAACGATGATGTAATTTGTCTACAAATATTTCAGTAAGTTAAACTTCAGTTGCATTGCCTTTTAAGCCAATGTCAGCTGCCACAAGTCACACTTAAGTCGGTTATTAGCCACAAAAAAAGTTAGTTTATCTTAAGGATATCTCAAACTCAAACATAAAAATATATCCAAGTGCCCATAAAATAATTAAAAAAGCATACAAATCTATTTACAACCTACGTGCAATATGTTAGATTACCAGTTTAATTAACAATCCTTCCTGTGAAATCTAACAGCTATATAATAACATAATTATCAGATGCTCTTGAACACGTTGGTCTTGAAGTTATTGAACTCAATGTTCGCAATCTACTTGCCATATTAATTATGAATTCAAGTTAGAAGAACGACCAGTGGCGAAAGTGAGTTTTAAATTGCACAATTTGGGAATATTTTTACGGGCAAGAAAATTATGAAAACGACAATAAGAACACAAATCGGCTGCCTAAACGATGATGTAATTTGTCTACAAATATTTCAGTAAGTTAAACTTCAGTTGCATTGCCTTTTAAGCCAATGTCAGCTGCCACAAGTCACACTTAAGTCGGTTATTAGCCACAAAAAAACACTAAAAAGTCAGAAGAAAACTGATTGTACAAAAAAATGTCAATTTTGACATACCTAATAGGTATCTCCAGTCGTTTAACGACTTTGTAAAATTCGCCACTAAAGCGGAGTACGGCTTCTCTTCTATACGTAGAGAACTTCTAGACCAGTGTTTCCCAACCTTTTCTCTACGATCGCCCCCTTTCAGAATTTGTACAGATTATCGGAACTGTGATCGCCCCCCCCCCTTCCCCCAACATAAATATGTTGGGGGGGGATCACAGGGCGATCACACGCAAAAAAGACAGACAATGTTTTATTTCTTTATTTATTTTAAACATATCTGATCATGTTTTTTTTTTTTTTTTTTTTTTTTTTTACTTTTGAGCTTCATGGTTAATGGCCCCCTTGGGCCTGGTGAGCTTTACAGAGGGGGGTTTTGTCATTTTCCTCGCTATTTCCCCCGCTACCTGATAGATACGCCGTTTTTACATTCGTATCCATGATCCATGGATAATAAATCACATCAGAATTTTTTATCTTAAGGCTTCTCCTCTTTTCTTTTTATAACGTGCACGCAGGCTCAAAACGGCTCGTAGGGCTTAGGACCAAAGTAAGTGAGGACGTGAACTGCGCACGGCCCTTACGCTAATCAAAAATAGAAAGAATTAGTGTCTTTGAACTACAACTGTCACTTCTTTTTATTAATAACACATTTTTAAGGTCAAAACCGTTGAACTTTTGCTATCGACTTTTATCCGACTTTGTAACACTCTCCTCTGAACGCTGAC